>NC_141794.1:7356369-7411249 GCF_054643075.1 Acanthaster planci
TGCGTAAATCTGCTATTTTCTCCATTACCCGAGGTTAGCTATGCTCAAAAAAGGCTTCGTACATGCGATTCTGAAAAATCGAAAATTGGCCAGATCTTGCAATCGTGGTGTCATCTGAAAGGGAACATGCTCCTCTTTCGATTGATGCACCCCTCATATCTCTATGTGCTTTACTTTCCCAAATAACCCCAAAGGAGGCGAACGTTTGTGTGCAACTGCTTGACTTTTTTGCGTCAATCTGCCATTTTCTCCATTACCCGAGGTCAGCTCCGCTCAAAGAAGGCTTCGTACATGCGATTCTGAAAAATCGAAAATTGGCCAGATCTTGCCATCGTGGTGTCATCTGGAAGGGAATATGCTCCTCTTTCGATTGATGCACCCCTCATATCTGTATGTGCTTTACTTTCGGAAATAACCGCAAAAGCAGGCGAACGTTTGTGTGCAACTACTTGACTTTTTTGCGTCAATCTGCCATTTTTTCCATTACCCGAGGTCAGCTCCGCTCAAAAAAGGCTTCGTACATGCGATTCTGAAAAATCAAAAATTGGCCAGATCTTGCAATCGTGGTGTCATCTGAAAGGGAACATGCTCCTCTTCCGATTGATGCACCTCTAATATCTGTATGTGCTTTCTTTTCGGAAATAACCGCAAAAGGAGGCGAACGTTTGTGTGCAACTGCTTGACTTTTTTGCGTCAATCTGCCATTTTCTCCATTACCCGAGGTCAGCTCCGCTCAAAGAAGGCTTCGTACATGCGATTCTGCAAAATCGAAAATTGGCCAGATCTTGCAATCGTGGTGTCATCTGAAAGGGAACATGCTCCACTTTCGATTGATGCACCCCTCATATCTCTATGTGCTTTACATTCGGAATAAACCGCAAAAGGAGGAAAATGTTCGTGCGCAACTGCTTGACCTATTGCGTAAATCTGCTATTTTCTCCATTACCCGAGGTTAGCTATGCTCAAAAAAGGCTTCGTACATGCGATTCTGAAAAATCGAAAATTGGCCAGATCTTGCAATCGTGGTGTCATCTGAAAGGGAACATGCTCCTCTTTCGATTGACGCACCTCTCATATCTTTATGTGCTTTACATTCGGAATTAACCGCCAAAGCAGGTGAACGTTTATGTGCAACTGCTTGACTTTTTTGCGTCAATCTGCCATTTTCTCCATTACCCGAGGTCAGCACCGCTCAAAGAAGGCTCCGTATATGCCAATCTGAAAAATCAAAAATTTTTCCAGTTTTTCCAATCGTGGTGTCATCTGGAAGGGAACATGCTCCTCTTTCGATTGATGCACCTTTCATATCTCTATGTGCTTTACTTTCGGAAATAACCGCAAAAGGAGGCGAACGTTTGTGTGCAACTGCTTGACTTTTTTGCGTAAATCTGCCATTTTCTCCATTACCCGAGGTCAGCTCCGCTCAAAGAAGGCTTCGTACATGCGATTCTGAAAAATCGAAAATTGGCCAGATCTTGCCATCGTGGTGTCATCTGGAAGGGAATATGCTCCTCTTTCGATTGATGCACCCCTCATATCTCTATGTGCTTTACATTCGGAAATAACCTGAAAAGGAGGTGAACGTTTGTGTGCAACTGCTTGATTTTTTTGCGTAAATCTGCCATTTTCTCCATTACCAGAGGTCAGCACCGCTCAAGGAAGGCTCCGTATATGCAAATCTGAAAAATCGAAAATTGGCCAGATCTTGCAATCGTGGTGTCATCTGGAAGGGAACATGCTCCTCTTTCGATTGATGCACCTTTCATATCTTTATGTGCTTTACATTCGGAATTAACTGCAAAAGCAGGTGAACGTTTGTGTGAAACTGCTTGACTTATTGCGTAAATCTGCTATTTTCTCCATTACCCGAGGTAGGCTATGCTCAAAAAAGGCTTCGTACATGCGATTCTGAAAAATCGAAAATTGGCCAGATCTTGCAATCGTGGTGTCATCTGGAAGGGAACATGCTCCTGTTTCGATTGATGCACCTCTCATATCTCTATGTGCTTTACTTTCGGCAATAACCTCAAAAGGAGGCAAACGTTTGTGTGCAACTGCTTGACTTATTGCGTAAATCTGCCATTTTCTCCATTACCCGAGGTCAGCACCGCTCAAAGAAGGCTCCGTATATGCCAATCTGAAAAATCAAACATTTTTCCAGTTCTTCCAATCGTGGTGTCATCTGAAAGGGAACACGCTCCACTTTCGATTGATGCACCCCTCATATATCTATGTGCTTTACTTTCCCAAATAACCGCAAAAGGAGGAAAATGTTTGTTTGCAACTGCTTGACTTATTGCGTCAATCTGCCATTTTCTCCATTACCCGAGGTCAGCTCCGCTCAAAAAAGGCTTCGTACATGCGATTCTGAAAAATCAAAAATTGGCCAGATCTTGCAATCGTGGTGTCATCTGGAAGGGAACATGCTCCTCTTTCGATTGATGCACCTCTAATATCTCTATGTGCTTTACTTTCGGAAATAACCGCAAAAGGAGGCGAACGTTTGTGTGCAACTGCTTGACTTTTTTGCGTCAATCTGCCATTTTCTCCATTACCCGAGGTCAGCTCCGCTCAAAGAAGGCTTCGTACATGCGATTCTGCAAAATCGAAAAATTGGCCAGATCTTGCAATCGTGGTGTCATCTGAAAGGGAACATGCTCAACTTTTGATTGATGCACCCTTCATATCTCTATGTGCTTTACATTCGGAAATAACCTGAAAAGGAGGTGAACGTTTGTGTGCAACTGCTTGATTTTTTTGCGTAAATCTGCCATTTTCTCCATTACCAGAGGTCAGCACCGCTCAAGGAAGGCTCCGTATATGCAAATCTGAAAAATCGAAAATTGGCCAGATCTTGGAATCGTGGTGTTATCTGGAAGGGAACACGCTCCTCTTTTGATAGATGCACCCCTCATATCTCTATGTGCTTTACTTTCCCAAATAACCGCAAAAGGAGGCGAACGTTTGTGTGCAACTGCTTGACTTATTGCGTAAATTTTCTCCATTACCCGAGGTCAGCACCGCTCAAAGAAGGCTCCGTATATGCCAATCTGAAAAATCAAACATTTTTCCAGTTCTTCCAATCGTGGTGTCATCTGAAAGGGAACATGCTCCACTTTCGATTGATGCACCCCTCATATATCTATGTGCTTTATTTTCCAAAATAACCGCAAAAGGAGGAAAAGGTTTGTGTGCAACTGCTTGACTTTTTTGCGTCAATCTGCCATTTTCTCCATTACCCGAGGTCAGCTCCGCTCAAAAAAGGCTTCGTACATGCGATTCTGAAAAATCGAAAATTGGCCAGATCTTGCAATCGTGGTGTCATCTGGAAGGGAACATGCTCCTCTTTCGATTGATGCACCTCTAATATCTCTATGTGCTTTACTTTCGGAAATAACCGCAAAAGGAGGCGAACGTTTGTGTGCAACTGCTTGACTTATTGCGTAAATCTGCTATTTTCTCCATTACCCGAGGTTAGCTATGCTCAAAAAAGGCTTCGTACATGCGATTCTGAAAAATCAAAAATTGGCCAGATCTTGCAATCGTGGTGTCATCTGAAAGGGAACATGCTCCACTTTCGATTGATGCACCTCTCATATCTTTATGTGCTTTACATTCGGAATTAACCGCAAAAGCAGGTGAACGTTTGTGTGCAACTGCTTGACTTTTTTGCGTCAATCTGCCATTTTCTCCATTACCCGAGGTCAGCACCGCTCAAAGAAGGCTCCGTATATGCCAATCTGAAAAATCAAAAATTTTTCCAGTTTTTCCAATCGTGGTGTCATCTGGAAGGGAACATGCTCCTCTTTCGATTGATGCACCTTTCATATCTCTATGTGCTTTACTTTCGGAAATAACCGCAAAAGGAGGCGAACGTTTGTGTGCAACTGCTTGACTTTTTTGCGTAAATCTGCCATTTTCTCCATTACCCGAGGTCAGCTCCGCTCAAAGAAGGCTTCGTACATGCGATTCTGCAAAATCGAAAATTGGCCAGATCTTGCAATCGTGGTGTCATCTGAAAGGGAACATGCTCCACTTTTGATTGATGCACCCCTCATATCTCTATGTGCTTTACATTCGGAATCAACCGCAAAAGGAGGAAAATGTTTGTGCGCAACTGCTTGACTTATTGCGTAAATCTGCTATTTTCTCCATTACCCGAGGTTAGCTATGCTCAAAAAAGGCTTCGTACATGCGATTCTGAAAAATCGAAAATTGGCCAGATCTTGCAATCGTGGTGTCATCTGAAAGGGAACATGCTCCTCTTTCGATTGATGCACCTCTCATATCTTTATGTGCTTTACATTCGGAATTAACCGCAAAAGCAGGTGAACGTTTGTGTGCAACTGCTTGACTTTTTTGCGTCAATCTGCCATTTTCTCCATTACCCGAGGTCAGCACCGCTCAAAGAAGGCTCCGTATATGCCAATCTGAAAAATCAAAAATTTTTCCAGTTTTTCCAATCGTGGTGTCATCTGGAAGGGAACATGCTCCTCTTTCGATTGATGCACCTTTCATATCTCTATGTGCTTTACTTTCGGAAATAACCGCAAAAGGAGGCGAACGTTTGTGTGCAACTGCTTGACTTTTTTGCGTAAATCTGCCATTTTCTCCATTACCCGAGGTCAGCTCCGCTCAAAGAAGGCTTCGTACATGCGATTCTGAAAAATCGAAAATTGGCCAGATCTTGCCATCGTGGTGTCATCTGGAAGGGAATATGCTCCTCTTTCGATTGATGCACCCCTCATATCTGTATGTGCTTTACTTTCGGAAATAACCGCAAAAGCAGGCGAACGTTTGTGTGCAACTACTTGACTTTTTTGCGTCAATCTGCCATTTTTTCCATTACCCGAGGTCAGCTCCGCTCAAAAAAGGCTTCGTACATGCGATTCTGAAAAATCAAAAATTGGCCAGATCTTGCAATCGTGGTGTCATCTGAAAGGGAACATGCTCCTCTTCCGATTGATGCACCTCTAATATCTCTATGTGCTTTACTTTCGGAAATAACCGCAAAAGGAGGCGAACGTTTGTGTGCAACTGCTTGACTTTTTTGCGTCAATCTGCCATTTTCTCCATTACCCGAGGTCAGCTCCGCTCAAAGAAGGCTTCGTACATGCGATTCTGCAAAATCGAAAATTGGCCAGATCTTGCAATCGTGGTGTCATCTGAAAGGGAACATGCTCCACTTTCGATTGATGCACCCCTCATATCTCTATGTGCTTTACTTTCGGAATAAACCGCAAAAGGAGGAAAATGTTCGTGCGCAACTGCTTGACCTATTGCGTAAATCTGCTATTTTCTCCATTACCCGAGGTTAGCTATGCTCAAAAAAGGCTTCGTACATGCGATTCTGAAAAATCGAAAATTGGCCAGATCTTGCAATCGTGGTGTCATCTGAAAGGGAACATGCTCCTCTTTCGATTGATGCACCTCTCATATCTTTATGTGCTTTACATTCGGAATTAACCGCCAAAGCAGGTGAACGTTTATGTGCAACTGCTTGACTTTTTTGCGTCAATCTGCCATTTTCTCCATTACCCGAGGTCAGCACCACTCAAAGAAGGCTCCGTATATGCCAATCTGAAAAATCAAAAATTTTTCCAGTTTTTCCAATCGTGGTGTCATCTGGAAGGGAACATGCTCCTCTTTCGATTGATGCACCTTTCATATCTCTATGTGCTTTACTTTCGGAAATAACCGCAAAAGGAGGCGAACGTTTGTGTGCAACTGCTTGACTTTTTTGCGTAAATCTGCCATTTTCTCCATTACCCGAGGTCAGCTCCGCTCAAAGAAGGCTTCGTACATGCGATTCTGAAAAATCGAAAATTGGCCAGATCTTGCCATCGTGGTGTCATCTGGAAGGGAATATGCTCCTCTTTCGATTGATGCACCCCTCATATCTCTATGTGCTTTACATTCGGAAATAACCTGAAAAGGAGGTGAACGTTTTGTGTGCAACTGCTTGATTTTTTTGCGTTAATCTGCCATTTTCTCCATTACCCGAGGTCAGCACCGCTCAAAGAAGGCTCCGTATATGCAAATCTGAAAAATCGAAAATTGGCCAGATCTTGCAATCGTGGTGTCATCTGGAAGGGAACATGCTCCTCTTTCGATTGATGCACCTCTCATATCTTTATGTGCTTTACATTCGGAATTAACTGCAAAAGCAGGTGAACGTTTGTGTGAAACTGCTTGACTTATTGCGTAAATCTGCTATTTTCTCCATTACCCGAGGTAGGCTATGCTCAAAAAAGGCTTCGTACATGCGATTCTGAAAAATCGAAAATTGGCCAGATCTTGCAATCGTGGTGTCATCTGGAAGGGAACATGCTCCTGTTTCGATTGATGCACCTCTCATATCTCTATGTGCTTTACTTTCGGCAATAACCTCAAAAGGAGGCAAACGTTTGTGTGCAACTGCTTGACTTATTGCGTAAATCTGCCATTTTCTCCATTACCCGAGGTCAGCACCGCTCAAAGAAGGCTCCGTATATGCCAATCTGAAAAATCAAACATTTTTCCAGTTCTTCCAATCGTGGTGTCATCTGAAAGGGAACATGCTCCACTTTCGATTGATGCACCCCTCATATATCTATGTGCTTTATTTTCCAAAATAACCGCAAAAGGAGGAAAAGGTTTGTGTGCAACTGCTTGACTTTTTTGCGTCAATCTGCCATTTTCTCCATTACCCGAGGTCAGCTCCGCTCAAAAAAGGCTTCGTACATGCGATTCTGAAAAATCGAAAATTGGCCAGATCTTGCAATCGTGGTGTCATCTGGAAGGGAACATGCTCCTCTTTCGATTGATGCACCTCTAATATCTCTATGTGCTTTACTTTCGGAAATAACCGCAAAAGGAGGCGAACGTTTGTGTGCAACTGCTTGACTTTTTTGCGTCAATCTGCCATTTTCTCCATTACCCGAGGTCAGCTCCGCTCAAAGAAGGCTTCGTACATGCGATTCTGCAAAATCGAAAAATTGGCCAGATCTTGCAATCGTGGTGTCATCTGAAAGGGAACATGCTCCACTTTTGATTGATGCACCCTTCATATCTCTATGTGCTTTACATTCGGAAATAACCTGAAAAGGAGGTGAACGTTTGTGTGCAACTGCTTGATTTTTTTGCGTAAATCTGCCATTTTCTCCATTACCAGAGGTCAGCACCGCTCAAGGAAGGCTCCGTATATGCAAATCTGAAAAATCGAAAATTGGCCAGATCTTGGAATCGTGGTGTTATCTGGAAGGGAACACGCTCCTCTTTTGATAGATGCACCCCTCATATCTCTATGTGCTTTACTTTCCCAAATAACCGCAAAAGGAGGCGAACGTTTGTGTGCAACTGCTTGACTTATTGCGTAAATTTTCTCCATTACCCGAGGTCAGCACCGCTCAAAGAAGGCTCCGTATATGCCAATCTGAAAAATCAAACATTTTTCCAGTTCTTCCAATCGTGGTGTCATCTGAAAGGGAACACGCTCCACTTTCGATTGATGCACCCCTCATATATCTATGTGCTTTATTTTCCAAAATAACCGCAAAAGGAGGAAAAGGTTTGTGTGCAACTGCTTGACTTTTTTGCGTCAATCTGCCATTTTCTCCATTACCCGAGGTCAGCTCCGCTCAAAAAAGGCTTCGTACATGCGATTCTGAAAAATCGAAAATTGGCCAGATCTTGCAATCGTGGTGTCATCTGGAAGGGAACATGCTCCTCTTTCGATTGATGCACCTCTAATATCTCTATGTGCTTTACTTTCGGAAATAACCGCAAAAGGAGGCGAACGTTTGTGTGCAACTGCTTGACTTTTTTGCGTCAATCTGCCATTTTCTCCATTACCCGAGGTCAGCTCCGCTCAAAGAAGGCTTCGTACATGCGATTCTGCAAAATCGAAAAATTGGCCAGATCTTGCAATCGTGGTGTCATCTGAAAGGGAACATGCTCCACTTTTGATTGATGCACCCCTCATATCTCTATGTGCTTTACTTTCCAAAATAACCGCAAAAGGAGGAAAATGTTTGTGCGCAACTGCTTGACTTATTGCGTAAATCTGCTATTTTCTCCATTACCCGAGGTTAGCTATGCTCAAAAAAGGCTTCGTACATGCGATTCTGAAAAATCAAAAATTGGCCAGATCTTGCAATCGTGGTGTCATCTGAAAGGGAACATGCTCCTGTTTCGATTGATGCACCTCTCATATCTCTATGTGCTTTACTTTCGGAAATAACCGCAAAAGGAGGCGAACGTTTGTGTGCAACTGCTTGACTTATTTCATAAATCTGCCATTTTCTCCATTACCCGAGGTAAGCTATGCTCAAGAAAGGCTTCGTACATGCGATTCTGAAAAATCAAAAATTGGCCAGATCTTGCAATCGTGGTGTCATCTGGAAGGGAACATGCTCCTCTTTCGATTGATGCACCTCTCATATCTCTATGTGCTTCACATTCGGAAATAACGTCAAAAGGAGGCAAACGTTTGTGTGCAACTGCTTGACTCTTTTGCGTCAATCTGCCATTTTCTCCATTACCCGAGGTCAGCTCCGCTCAAAGAAGGCTTCGTACATGCGATTCTGAAAAATCGAAAATTGGCCAGATCTTGCAATCGTGGTGTCATCTGGAAGGGAACATGCTCCTCTTTCGATTGATGCACCCCTCATATCTCTATGTGCTTTACTTTCGGAAATAACCGCAAAAGGAGGAAAATGTTTGTGCGCAACTGCTTGACTTGTTGCGTAAATCTGCTATTTTCTCCATTACCCGAGGTAGGCTATGCTCAAAAAAGGCTTCGTACATGCGATTCTGAAAAATCGAAAATTGGCCAGATCTTGCAATCGTGGTGTCATCTGGAAGGGAACATGCTCCTGTTTCGATTGATGCACCTCTCATATCTCTATGTGCTTTACTTTCGGCAATAACCTCAAAAGGAGGCAAACGTTTGTGTGCAACTGCTTGACTTATTGCGTAAATCTGCCATTTTCTCCATTACCCGAGGTCAGCACCGCTCAAAGAAGGCTCCGTATATGCCAATCTGAAAAATCAAACATTTTTCCAGTTCTTCCAATCGTGGTGTCATCTGAAAGGGAACATGCTCCACTTTCGATTGATGCACCCCTCATATATCTATGTGCTTTATTTTCCAAAATAACCGCAAAAGGAGGAAAAGGTTTGTGTGCAACTGCTTGACTTTTTTGCGTCAATCTGCCATTTTCTCCATTACCCGAGGTCAGCTCCGCTCAAAAAAGGCTTCGTACATGCGATTCTGAAAAATCGAAAATTGGCCAGATCTTGCAATCGTGGTGTCATCTGGAAGGGAACATGCTCCTCTTTCGATTGATGCACCTCTAATATCTCTATGTGCTTTACTTTCGGAAATAACCGCAAAAGGAGGCGAACGTTTGTGGGCAACTGCTTGACTTTTTTGCGTCAATCTGCCATTTTCTCTATTACCCGAGGTCAGCTCCGCTCAAAAAAGGCTTCATACATGCGATTCTGAAAAATCGAAAAATTGGCGAGATCTTGCAATCGTGGTGTCATCTGAAAGGGAACATGCTCCACTTTTCCGATTGATGCACCCCTCATATCTCTATGTGCTTTACATTCGGAAATAACCTGAAAAGGAGGTGAACGTTTGTGTGCAACTGCTTGATTTTTTTTGCGTAAATCTGCCATTTTCTCCATTACCAGAGGTCAGCACCGCTCAAGGAAGGCTCCGTATATGCAAATCTGAAAAATCGAAAATTGGCCAGATCTTGGAATCGTGGTGTTATCTGGAAGGGAACACGCTCCTCTTTTGATAGATGCACCCCTCATATCTCTATGTGCTTTACTTTCCCAAATAACCGCAAAACGAGGCGAACGTTTTGTGTGCAACTGCTTGACTTATTGCGTAAATTTTCTCCATTACCCGAGGTCAGCACCGCTCAAAGAAGGCTCCGTATATGCCAATCTGAAAAATCAAACATTTTTCCAGTTCTTCCAATCGTGGTGTCATCTGAAAGGGAACATGCTCCACTTTCGATTGATGCACCCCTCATATATCTATGTGCTTTATTTTCCAAAATAACCGCAAAAGGAGGAAAAGGTTTGTGTGCAACTGCTTGACTTTTTTGCGTCAATCTGCCATTTTCTCCATTACCCGAGGTCAGCTCCGCTAAAAAAAAGGCTTCGTACATGCGATTCTGAAAAATCGAAAATTGGCCAGATCTTGCAATCGTGGTGTCATCTGGAAGGGAACATGCTCCTCTTTCGATTGATGCACCTCTAATATCTCTATGTGCTTTACTTTCGGAAATAACCGCAAAAGGAGGCGAACGTTTGTGTGCAACTGCTTGACTTTTTTGCGTCAATCTGCCATTTTCTCCATTACCCGAGGTCAGCTCCGCTCAAAGAAGGCTTCGTACATGCGATTCTGCAAAATCGAAAAATTGGCCAGATCTTGCAATCGTGGTGTCATCTGAAAGGGAACATGCTCCACTTTTGATTGATGCACCCCTCATATCTCTATGTGCTTTACTTTCCAAAATAACCGCAAAAGGAGGAAAATGTTTGTGCGCAACTGCTTGACTTATTGCGTAAATCTGCTATTTTCTCCATTACCCGAGGTTAGCTATGCTCAAAAAAGGCTTCGTACATGCGATTCTGAAAAATCAAAAATTGGCCAGATCTTGCAATCGTGGTGTCATCTGAAAGGGAACATGCTCCTGTTTCGATTGATGCACCTCTCATATCTCTATGTGCTTTACTTTCGGAAATAACCGCAAAAGGAGGCGAACGTTTGTGTGCAACTGCTTGACTTATTGCGTAAATCTGCCATTTTCTCCATTACCCGAGGTAAGCTATGCTCAAGAAAGGCTTCGTACATGCGATTCTGAAAAATCAAAAATTGGCCAGATCTTGCAATCGTGGTGTCATCTGAAAGGGAACATGCTCCACCTTCGATTGATGCACCCCTCCTATCTCTATGTGCTTTACATTCGGAATTAACCGCAAAAGGAGGAAAAGGTTTGTGCGCAACTGCTTGACTTATTGCGTAAATCTGCTATTTTCTCCATTACCCGAGGTAGGCTATGCTCAAAAAAGGCTTCGTACATGCGATTCTGAAAAATCGAAAATTGGCCAGATCTTGCAATCGTGGTGTCATCTGGAAGGGAACATGCTCCTGTTTCGATTGATGCACCTCTCATATCTCTATGTGCTTTACTTTCGGCAATAACCTCAAAAGGAGGCAAACGTTTGTGTGCAACTGCTTGACTTATTGCGTAAATCTGCCATTTTCTCCATTACCCGAGGTCAGCTCCGCTCAAAGAAGGTTCCGTATATGCCAATCTGAAAAATCAAAAATTTTTCCAGTTCTTCCAATCGTGGTGTCATCTGAAAGGGAACATGCTTCACTTTCGATTGATGCACCCCTCATATCTCTATGTGCTTTACTTTCCAAAATAACCGCAAAAGGAGGAAAAGGTTTGTGTGCAACTGCTTGACTTATTGCGTAAATCTGCTATTTTCTCCATTACCCGAGGTTAGCTATGCTCAAAAAAGGCTTCGTACATGCGATTCTGAAAAATCAAAAATTGGCCAGATCTTGCAATCGTGGTGTCATCTGAAAGGGAACATGCTCCTGTTTCGATTGATGCACCTCTCATATCTCTATGTGCTTTACTTTCGGAAATAACCGCAAAAGGAGGCGAACGTTTGTGTGCAACTGCTTGACTTATTGCGTAAATATGCCATTTTCTCCATTACCCGAGGTAAGCTATGCTCAAGAAAGGCTTCGTACATGCGATTCTGAAAAATCAAAAATTGGCCAGATCTTGCAATCGTGGTGTCATCTGGAAGGGAACATGCTCCTCTTTCGATTGATGCACCTCTCATATCTCTATGTGCTTCACATTCGGAAATAACCTCAAAAGGAGGCAAACGTTTGTGTGCAACTGCTTGACTTTTTTGCGTCAATCTGCCATTTTCTCCATTACCCGATGTCAGCTCCGCTCAAAGAAGGCTTCGTACATGCGATTCTGAAAAATCGAAAATTGGCCAGATCTTGCAATCGTGGTGTCATCTGGAAGGGAACATGCTCCTCTTTCGATTGATGCACCCCTCATATCTGTATGTGCTTTACTTTCGGAAATAACCGCAAAGGGAGGCGAACGTTTGTGTGCAACTGCTTGACTTTTTTGCGTCAATCTGCCATTTTCTCCATTACCCGAGGTCAGCTCCGCTCAAAGAAGGCTTCGTACATGCGATTCTGAAAAATCGAAAATTGGCCAGATCTCTCAATCGTGGTGTCATCTGGAAGGGAACATGCTCCTCTTTCGATTGATGCACCTCTCATATCTCTATGTGCTTTACTTTCGGAAATAACCGCAAAAGGAGGAAAAGGTTTGTGTGCAACTGCTTGACTTTTTTGCGTAAATCTGCCATTTTCTCCATTACCCGAGGTCAGCTCCGCTCAAAGAAGGCTTCGTACATGCGATTCTGAAAAATCGAAAATTGGCCAGATCTTGCAATCGTGGTGTCATCTGAAAGGAAACATGCTCCCTCTCGATTGACGCACCTCTCATATCTCTATGTGCTTTACTTTCGGAAATAACCGCAAAAGGAGGCGAACGTTTGTGTGCAACTGCTTGACTTTTTTGCGTCAATCTGCCATTTTCTCCATTACCCGTGGTCAGCTCCGCTCAAAAAAGGCTTCGTACATGCGATTCTGAAAAATCAAAAATTGGCCAGATCTTGCAATCGTGGTGTCATCTGAAAGAGAACATGCCCCAATTTCGATTGATGCACCTCTCATATCTCTATGTGCTTTATTTTCGGAAATAACCGCAAAAGGAGGCGAACGTTTGTGTGCAACTGCTTGACTTTTTTGCGTCAATCTGCCATTTTCTCCATTACCCGAGGTCAGCACCGCTCAAAGAAGGCTCCGTATATGCCAATCTGAAAAATCAAACATTTTTCCAGTTCTTCCAATCGTGGTGTCATCTGAAAGGGAACACGCTCCACTTTCGATTGATGCACCCCTCATATATCTATGTGCTTTATTTTCCAAAATAACCGCAAAAGGAGGAAAAGGTTTGTGTGCAACTGCTTGACTTTTTTGCGTCAATCTGCCATTTTCTCCATTACCCGAGGTCAGCTCCGCTCAAAGAAGGCTTCGTACATGCGATTCTGCAAAATCGAAAAATTGGCCAGATCTTGCAATCGTGGTGTCATCTGGAAGGGAACATGCTCCTCTTTCGATTGATGCACCTCTAATATCTCTATGTGCTTTACTTTCGGAAATAACCGCAAAAGGAGGCGAACGTTTGTGTGCAACTGCTTGACTTTTTTGCGTCAATCTGCCATTTTCTCCATTACCCGAGGTCAGCTCCGCTCAAAGAAGGCTTCGTACATGCGATTCTGCAAAATCGAAAAATTGGCCAGATCTTGCAATCGTGGTGTCATCTGAAAGGGAACATGCTCCACTTTTGATTGATGCACCCCTCATATCTCTATGTGCTTTACTTTCCAAAATAACCGCAAAAGGAGGAAAATGTTTGTGCGCAACTGCTTGACTTATTGCGTAAATCTGCTATTTTCTCCATTACCCGAGGTAAGCTATGCTCAAGAAAGGCTTCGTACATGCGATTCTGAAAAATCAAAAATTGGCCAGATCTTGCAATCGTGGTGTCATCTGGAAGGGAACATGCTCCTCTTTCGATTGATGCACCTCTCATACCTCTATGTGCTACACATTCGGAAATAACCTCAAAAGGAGGCGAACGTTTGTGTGCAACTGCTTGACTTTTTTGCGTCAATCTGCCATTTTCTCCATTACCCGATGTCAGCTCCGCTCAAAGAAGGCTTCGTACATGCGATTCTGAAAAATCAAAAATTGGCCAGATCTTGCAATCGTGGTGTCATCTGAAAGAGAACATGCCCCACTTTCGATTGATGCACCTCTCATATCTCTATGTGCTTTACTTTCGGAAATAACCTCAAAGGGAGGCGAACGTTTGTGTGCAACTGTTTGACTTTTTTGCGTCAATCTGCCATTTTCTCCATTACCCGAGGTCAGCTCCGCTCAAAGAAGGCTTCGTACATGCGATTCTGAAAAATCGAAAATTGGCCAGATCTTGCAATCGTGGTGTCATCTGGAAGGGAACATGCTCCTCTTTCGATTGATGCACCTCTAATATCTCTATGTGCTTTACTTTCGGAAATAACCGCAAAAGGAGGAAAAGGTTTGTGTGCAACTACTTGACTTTTTTGCGTCAATCTGCCATTTTCTCCATTACCCGAGGTCAGCTCCGCTCAAAGAAGGCTTCGTACATGCGATTCTGAAAAATCGAAAATTGGCCAGATCTTGCAATCGTGGTGTCATCTGAAAGGAAACATGCTCCCCTCTCGATTGACGCACCTCTCATATCTCTATGTGCTTTACTTTCGGAAATAACCGCAAAAGGAGGCGAACGTTTGTGTGCAACTGCTTGACTTTTTTGCGTCAATCTGCCATTTTCTCCATTACCCGTGGTCAGCTCCGCTCAAAAAAGGCTTCGTACATGCGATTCTGAAAAATCAAAAATTGGCCAGATCTTGCAATCGTGGTGTCATCTGAAAGAGAACATGCCCCACTTTCGATTGATGCACCTCTCATATCTCTATGTGCTTTATTTTCGGAAATAACCGCAAAAGGAGGCGAACGTTTGTGTGCAACTGCTTGACTTTTTTGCGTCAATCTGCCATTTTCTCCATTACCCGAGGTCAGCACCGCTCAAAGAAGGCTCCGTACATGCCAATCTGAAAAATCAAACATTTTTCCAGTTCTTCCAATCGTGGTGTCATCTGAAAGGGAACATGCTCCACTTTCGATTGATGCACCCCTCATATATCTATGTGCTTTATTTTCCAAAATAACCGCAAAAGGAGGAAAAGGTTTGTGTGCAACTGCTTGACTTTTTTGCGTCAATCTGCCATTTTCTCCATTACCCGAGGTCAGCTCCGCTCAAAAAAGGCTTCGTACATGCGATTCTGAAAATCGAAAATTGGCCAGATCTTGCAATCGTGGTGTCATCTGGAAGGGAACATGCTCCTCTTTCGATTGATGCACCTCTAATATCTCTATGTGCTTTACTTTCGGAAATAACCGCAAAAGGAGGCGAACGTTTGTGTGCAACTGCTTGACTTTTTTGCGTCAATCTGCCATTTTCTCCATTACCCGAGGTCAGCTCCGCTCAAAGAAGGCTTCGTACATGCGATTCTGCAAAATCGAAAAATTGGCCAGATCTTGCAATCGTGGTGTCATCTGAAAGGAAACATGCTCCACTTTTGATTGATGCACCCCTCATATCTCTATGTGCTTTACTTTCCAAAATAACCGCAAAAGGAGGAAAATGTTTGTGCGCAACTGCTTGACTTATTGCGTAAATCTGCTATTTTCTCCATTACCCGAGGTTAGCTATGCTCAAAAAAGGCTTCGTACATGCGATTCTGAAAAATCAAAAATTGGCCAGATCTTGCAATCGTGGTGTCATCTGGAAGGGAACATGCTCCTGTTTCGATTGATGCACCTCTCATATCTCTATGTGCTTTACTTTCGGAAATAACCGCAAAAGGAGGCGAACGTTTGTGTGCAACTGCTTGACTTATTGCGTAAATCTGCCATTTTCTCCATTACCCGAGGTAAGCTATGCTAAAGAAAGGCTTCGTACATGCGATTCTGAAAAATCAAAAATTGGCCAGATCTTGCAATCGTGGTGTCATCTGGAAGGGAACATGCTCCTCTTTCGATTGATGCACCTCTCATATCTCTATGTGCTTCACATTCGGAAATAACCTCAAAAGGAGGCGAACGTTTGTGTGCAACTGCTTGACTTTTTTGCGTCAATCTGCCATTTTCTCCATTACCCGATGTCAGACTGCTTGACTTTTTTGCGTCCAATCTGCCATTTTCTCCATTACCCGAGGTCAGCCTCCGCTCAAAGAAGGCTTCGTACATGCGATTCTGAAAAATCTAAAATTGGCCAGATCTCTCAATCGTGGTGTCATCTGGAAGGGAACATGCTCCTCTTTCGATTGATGGACACCTCTAATATCTCTATGTGCCTTTACTTTCGGAAATAACCGCAAAAGGAGGAAAAGGTTTGTGTTGCAACTGCTTGACTTTTTTGCGTCAATCTGCCCATTTTCCTCCATTACCCGAGGTCAGCTCCGCTCAAAGAAGGCTTCGTACATGGCGATTCTGAAAAAATCGAAAATTGGCCAGATCTTGCAATCGTGGTGTCATCTGAAAGGAAACATGCTCCTCTCTCGATTGACGCACCTCTCATATCTCTAAGTGCTTTACTTTCGGGAAATAACCGCAAAAGGAGGCCGAACGTTGTGTGCAACTGCTTTGACTTTTTTGCGTCAATCTGCCATTTTCTCCATTACCCGAGGTAGGCTATGCTCAAAAAAGGCTTCGTACATGCGATTCTGAAAAATCAAAAATTGGCCAGATCTTGCAATCGTGGTGTCATCTGAAAGAGAACATGCCCCACTTTCGATTGATGCACCTCTCATATCTCTATGTGCTTTATTTTCGGAATTAACCGCAAAAGGAGGGAAAGGTTTGTGCGCAACTGCTTGACTTATTGCGTAAATATGCCATTTTCTCCATTACCCGAGGTAAGCTATGCTCAAGAAAGGCTTCGTACATGCGATTCTGAAAAATCAAAAATTGGCCAGATCTTGCAATCGTGGTGTCATCTGGAAGGGAACATGCTCCTCTTTCGATTGATGCACCTCTCATATCTCTATGTGCTTCACATTCGGAAATAACCTCAAAAGGAGGCAAACGTTTGTGTGCAACTGCTTGACTTTTTTGCGTCAATCTGCCATTTTCTCCATTACCCGATGTCAGCTACTTTCAAAAAAGGCTTCGTACATGCGATTCTGAAAAATCAAAAATTGGCCAGATCTTGCAATCGTGGTGTCATCTGAAAGGGAACATGCTCCTCTTTCGATTGATGCACCTGTCATATCTCTATGTGCTTTACTTTCGGAAATAACCGCAGAAGGAGGCGAACGTTTGTGTGCAACTGCTTGACTTTTTTGCGTCAATCTGCCATTTTCTCCATTACCCGAGGTCAGCTCCGCTCAAAGAAGGCTTCGTACATGCGATTCTGAAAAATCGAAAAATTGGCCAGATCTTGCAATCGTGGTGTCATCTGAAAGGGAACATGCTCCACTTTTGATTGATGCACCCCTCATATCTCTATGTGCTTTACTTTCCAAAAAAACCGCAAAAGGAGGAAAATGTTTGTGCGCAACTGCTTGACTTATTGCGTAAATCTGCTATTTTCTCCATTACCCGAGGTTAGCTATGCTCAAAAAAGGCTTCGTACATGCGATTCTGAAAAATCAAAAATTGGCCAGATCTTGCAATCGTGGTGTCATCTGAAAGGGAACATGCTCCTGTTTCGATTGATGCACCTCTCATAATCTCTATGTGCTTTACTTTCGGAAATAACCGCAAAAAGGAGGCGAACGTTTGTGTGCAACTGCTTGACTTATTGCGTAAATCTGCCATTTTCTCCATTACCCGAGGTAAGCTATGCTCAAGAAAGGCTTCGTACATGCGATTCTGAAAAATCAAAAATTGGCCAGATCTTGCAATCGTGGTGTCATCTGGAAGGGAACATGCTCCTCTTTCGATTGATGCACCTCTCATATCTCTATGTGCTTCACATTCGGAAATAACCTCAAAAGGAGGCGGACGTTTGGGTGGAACTGCTTGACGTTTTTGGGTCAATCTGTCATTTTCTCCATTACCCGATGTCAGCTCCGCTCAAAGAAGGCTTCGTACATGCGATTCTGAAAAATCGAAAATTGGCCAGATCTTGCAATCGTGGCGTCATCTGGAAGGGAACATGCTCCTCTTTCGATTGATGCACCCCTCATATCTCTATGTGCTTTACTTTCGGAAATAACCGCAAAAGGAGGCGAACGTTTGTGTGCAACTGCTTGACTTTTTTGCGTCAATCTGCCATTTTCTCCATTACCCGAGGTCAGCTCCGCTCAAAGAAGGCTTCGTACATGCGATTCTAAAAAATCGAAAATTGGCCAGATCTCTCAAACGTGGTGTCATCTGGAAGGGAACATGCTCCTCTTTCGATTGATGCACCTCTAATATCTCTATGTGCTTTACTTTCGGAAATAACCGCAAAAGGAGGAAAAGGTTTGTGTGCAACTGCTTGACTTTTTTGCGTCAATCTGCCATTTTCTCCATTACCCGAGGTCAGCTCCGCTCAAAGAAGGCTTCGTACATGCGATTCTGAAAAATCGAAAATTGGCCAGATCTTGCAATCGTGGTGTCATCTGAAAGGAAACATGCTCCCCTCTCGATTGACGCACCTCTCATATCTCTATGTGCTTTACTTTCGGAAATAACCGCAAAAGGAGGCGAACGTTTGTGTGCAACTGCTTGACTTTTTTGCGTCAATCTGCCATTTTCTCCATTACCCGTGGTCAGCTCCGCTCAAAAAAGGCTTCGTACATGCGATTCTGAAAAATCAAAAATTGGCCAGATCTTGCAATCGTGGTGTCATCTGAAAGAGAACATGCCCCACTTTCGATTGATGCACCTCTCATATCTCTATGTGCTTTATTTTCGGAAATAACCGCAAAAGGAGGCGAACGTTTGTGTGCAACTGCTTGACTTATTGCGTAAATATGCCATTTTCTCCATTACCCGAGGTAAGCTATGCTCAAGAAAGGCTTCGTACATGCGATTCTGAAAAATCAAAAATTGGCCAGATCTTGCAATCGTGGTGTCATCTGGAAGGGAACATGCTCCTCTTTCGATTGATGCACCTCTCATATCTCTATGTGCTTCACATTCGGAAATAACGTCAAAAGGAGGCAAACGTTTGTGTGCAACTGCTTGACTTTTTTGCGTCAATCTGCCATTTTCTCCATTACCCGATGTCAGCAACTTTCAAAAAAGGCTTCGTACATGCGATTCTGAAAAATCAAAAATTGGCCAGATCTTGCAATCGTGGTGTCATCTGAAAGAGAACATGCCCCACTTTCGATTGATGCACCTCTTATATCTCTATGTGCTTTACTTTCGGAAATAACCTCAAAAGGAGGCGAACGTTTGTGTGCAACTGCTTGACTTATTGCGTAAATCTGCCATTTTCTCCATTACCCGAGGTCAGCACCACTCAAAGAAGGCTCCGTATATGCGAATCTGAAAAATCAAAAATTTTTCCAGTTCTTGCAATCGTGGTGTCTCCTGAAAGGGAACACGCTCCACTTTCGATTGATGCACCCCTCATATCTCTATGTGCTTTATTTTCCAGAATAACCGCAAAAGGAGGAAAAGGTTTGTGTGCAACTACTTGACTTTTTTGCGTCAATCTGCCATTTTCTCCATTACCCGAGGTCAGCTCCGCTCAAAGAAGGCTTCGTACATGCGATTCTGAAAAATCGAAAATTGGCCAGATCTTGCAATCGTGGTGTCATCTGGAAGGGAACATGCTCCTCTTTCGATTGATGCACCCCTCATATCTGTATGTGCTTTACTTTCGGAAATAACCGCAAAGGGAGGCGAACGTTTGTGTGCAACTGCTTGACTTTTTTGCGTCAATCTGCCATTTTCTCCATTACCCGAGGTCAGCTCCGCTCAAAGAAGGCTTCGTACATGCGATTCTGAAAAATCGAAAATTGGCCAGATCTTGCAATCGTGGTGTCATCTGAAAGAGAACATGCCCCACTTTCGATTGATGCACCTCTCATATCTCTATGTGCTTTACTTTCGGAAATAACCTCAAAAGGAGGCGAACGTTTGTGTGCAACTGCTTGACTTATTGCGTAAATCTGCCATTTTCTCCATTACCCGAGGTCAGCACCACTCAAAGAAGGCTCCGTATATGCGAATCTGAAAAATCAAAAATTTTTCCAGTTCTTGCAATCGTGGTGTCTCCTGAAAGGGAACACGCTCCACTTTCGATTGATGCACCCCTCATATCTCTATGTGCTTTATTTTCCAGAATAACCGCAAAAGGAGGAAAAGGTTTGTGTGCAACTACTTGACTTTTTTGCGTCAATCTGCCATTTTCTCCATTACCCGAGGTCAGCTCCGCTCAAAGAAGGCTTCGTACATGCGATTCTGAAAAATCGAAAATTGGCCAGATCTTGCAATCGTGGTGTCATCTGGAAGGGAACATGCTCCTCTTTCGATTGATGCACGAGGGGTGCATCAATCGAAAGTGGAGCATCTGTATCCGTATGTGCTTTACTTTCGGAAATAACCGCAAAAGGAGGCGAACGTTTGTGTGCAACTGCTTGACTTTTTTGCGTCAATCTGCCATTTTCTCCATTACCCGAGGTCAGCTCCGCTCAAAGAAGGCTTCGTACATGCGATTCTGAAAAATCGAAAATTGGCCAGATCTCTAAATTGTGGTGTCATCTGAAAGGGAACATGCTCCTCTTTCGATTGATGCACCTCTCATATCTCTATGTGCTTTACTTTCGGAAATAACCGCAAAAGGAGGCGAACGTTTGTGTGCAACTGCTTGACTTTTTTTGCGTCAACTCTGCCGTTTTCTCCTTTCCCCGAGGTCAGCTCCGCTCAAAGAAGGCTTCGTACATGCGATTCTGCAAAATCGAAAATTGGCCAGATCTTGCAATCGTGGTGTCATCTGAAAGGGAACATGCTCCACCCTTCGGAATGATGCACCCTTCATATCTCTATGTGCTTTACATTCGGAATTAACCGCAAAAGGAGGAAAAGGTTTGTGCGCAACTGCTTGACTTATTGCGTAAATCTGCTATTTTCTCCATTACCCGAGGTTAGCTATGCTCAAAAAAGGCTTCGTGCATGCGATTCTGAAAAATCGAAAATTGGCCAGATCTTGCAATCGTGGTGTCATCTGAAAGGAAACATGCTCCTCTTTCGATTGACGCACCTCTCATATCTCTATGTGCTTTACTTTCGGAAATAACCGCAAAAGCAGGCGAACGTTTGTGTGCAACTGCTTGACTTTGTTGCGTAAATCTGCCATTTTCTCCATTACCCGAGGTTAGCTCCGCTCAAAAAAGGCTTCGTACATGCGATTCTGAAAAATCTAAAATTGGCCAGATCTTGCAATCGTGGTGTCATCTGGAAGGGAACATGCTCCTCTTTCGATTGATGCACCCCTCATATCTGTATGTGCTTTACTTTCGGAAATAACCGCAAAGGGAGGCGAACGTTTGTGTGCAACTGCTTGACTTTTTTGCGTCAATCTGCCATTTTCTCCATTACCCGAGGTCAGCTCCGCTCAAAGAAGGCTTCGTACATGCGATTCTGAAAAATCGAAAATTGGCCAGATCTCTCAATCGTGGTGTCATCTGGAAGGGAACATGCTCCTCTTTCGATTGATGCACCTCTCATATCTCTATGTGCTTTACTTTCGGAAATAACCGCAAAAGGAGGCGAACGTTTGTGTGCAACTGCTTGACTTTTTTGCGTCAATCTGCCATTTTCTCCATTACCCGAGGTCAGCTCCGCTCAAAGAAGGCTTCGTACATGCGATTCTGAAAAATCGAAAATTGGCCAGATCTCTAAATCGTGGTGTCATCTGGAAGGGAAACATTGCTCCTCTTTCGATTGATGCACCTCTCATATCTCTATGTGCTTTACTTTCGGAAATAACCGCAAAAGGAGGCGAAAGTTTGTGTGCAACTGCTTGACTTTTTTGCGTCAATCTGCCATTTTCTCCATTACCCGAGGTCAGCTCCGCTCAAAGAAGGCTTCGTACATGCGATTCTGCAAAATCGAAAATTGGCCAGATCTTGCAATCGTGGTGTCATCTGGAAGGGAACATGCTCCTCTTTCGATTGATGCACCTCTCATATCTCTATGTGCTTCACATTCGGAAATAACCTCAAAAGGAGGCGAACGTTTGTGCGCAACTGCTTGACTTTTTTGCGTCAATCTGCCATTTTCTCCATTACCCGATGTCAGCAACTTTCAAAAAAGGCTTCGTACATGCGATTCTGAAAAATCAAAAATTGGCCAGATCTTGCAATCGTGGTGTCATCTGAAAGAGAACATGCCCCAATTTCGATTGATGCACCTCTCATATCTCTATGTGCTTTACTTTCGGAAATAACCTCAAAAGGAGGCGAACGTTTTTGTGCAACTGCTTGACTTATTGCGTAAATCTGCCATTTTCTCCGTTACCCGAGGTCAGCACCACTCAAAGAAGGCTCCGTATATGCGAATCTGAAAAATCGAAAATTGGCCAGTTCTTGCAATCGTGGTGTCTCCTGAAAGGGAACACGCTCCACTTTCGATTGATGCACCCCTCATATCTCTATGTGCTTTATTTTCCAGAATAACCGCAAAAGGAGGAAAAGGTTTGTGTGCAACTACTTGACTTTTTTGCGTCAATCTGCCATTTTCTCCATTACCCGAGGTCAGCTCCGCTCAAAGAAGGCTTCGTACATGCGATTCTGAAAAATCGAAAATTGGCCAGATCTCTAAATTGTGGTGTCATCTGAAAGGGAACATGCTCCTCTTTCGATTGATGCACCTCTCATATCTCTATGTGCTTTACTTTCGGAAATAACCGCAAAAGGAGGCGAACGTTTGTGTGCAACTGCTTGACTTTTTTGCGTCAATCTGCCATTTTCTCCATTACCCGAGGTCAGCTCCGCTCAAAGAAGGCTTCGTACATGCGATTCTGCAAAATCGAAAATTGGCCAGATCTTGCAATCGTGGTGTCATCTGAAAGGGAACATGCTCCACCTTCGATTGATGCACCCCTCATATCTCTATGTGCTTTACATTCGGAATTAACCGCAAAAGGAGGAAAAGGTTTGTGCGCAACTGCTTGACTTATTGCGTAAATCTGCTATTTTCTCCATTACCCGAGGTTAGCTATGCTCAAAAAAGGCTTCGTACATGCGATTCTGAAAAATCGAAAATTGGCCAGATCTTGCAATCGTGGTGTCATCTGAAAGGAAACATGCTCCTCTTTCGATTGACGCACCTCTCATATCTCTATGTGCTACACATTCGGAAATAACCTCAAAAGGAGGCGAACGTTTGTGTGCAACTGCTTGACTTTTTTGCGTCAATCTGCCATTTTCTCCATTACCCGATGTCAGCAACTTTCAAAAAAGGCTTCGTACATGCGATTCTGAAAAATCAAAAATTGGCCAGATCTTGCAATCGTGGTGTCATCTGAAAGAGAACATGCCCCACTTTCGATTGATGCACCTCTCATATCTCTATGTGCTTTACTTTCGGAAATAACCTCAAAAGGAGGCGAACGTTTGTGTGCAACTGCTTGACTTATTGCGTAAATCTGCCATTTTCTCCATTACCCGAGGTCAGCACCACTCAAAGAAGGCTCCGTATATGCGATTCTGAAAAATCAAATATTGGCCAGATCTTGCAATCGTGGTGTCATCTGAAAGGGAACACGCTCCACTTTCGATTGATGCACCCCTCATATCTCTATGTGCTTTATTTTCCAGAATAACCGCAAAAGGAGGAAAAGGTTTGTGTGCAACTACTTGACTTTTTTGCGTCAATCTGCCATTTTCTCCATTACCCGAGGTCAGCTCCGCTCAAAGAAGGCTTCGTACATGCGATTCTGAAAAATCGAAAATTGGCCAGATCTCTAAATTGTGGTGTCATCTGAAAGGGAACATGCTCCTCTTTCGATTGATGCACCTCTCATATCTCTATGTGCTTTACTTTCGGAAATAACCGCAAAAGGAGGCGAACGTTTGTGTGCAACTGCTTGACTTTTTTGCGTCAATCTGCCATTTTCTCCATTACCCGAGGTCAGCTCCGCTCAAAGAAGGCTTCGTACATGCGATTCTGCAAAATCGAAAATTGGCCAGATCTTGCAATCGTGGTGTCATCTGAAAGGGAACATGCTCCACCTTCGATTGATGCACCCCTCATATCTCTATGTGCTTTACATTCGGAATTAACCGCAAAAGGAGGAAAAGGTTTGTGCGCAACTGCTTGACTTATTGCGTAAATCTGCTATTTTCTCCATTACCCGAGGTTAGCTATGCTCAAAAAAGGCTTTGTACATGCGATTCTGAAAAATCGAAAATTGGCCAGATCTTGCAATCGTGGTGTCATCTGAAAGGAAACATGCTCCTCTTTCGATTGACGCACCTCTCATATCTCTATGTGCTATACTTTCGGAAATAACCGCAAAAGGAGGCGAACGTTTGTGTGCAACTGCTTGACTTTGTTGCGTAAATCTGCCATTTTCTCCATTACCCGAGGTTAGCTCCGCTCAAAAAAGGCTTCGTACAATGCGATTCTGAAAAATCGAAAATTGGCCAGATCTTGCAATCGTGGTGTCATCTGAAAGGGAACATGCTCCTCTTTCGATTGATGCACCTGTCATATCTGTATGTGCTTTTACTTCGGAATATAACCGCAAAGGGAGGCGAACGTTTTGTGTGCAACTGCTTGACTTTTTTGCGTCAATCTGCCATTTTTCTCCATTACCCGAGGTCAGCTCCGCTCCAAAAGAAGGCTTCGTACATGCGATTCTGAAAAGTAGAAAATTGGCCAGATCTTGCAATCGTGGTGTCATCTGAAAGGGAACACGCTTCTCTTTCGATTGATGCAACCCCTCATATCTCTATGTGCTTTACTTTCCCAAATAACCCGCAAAAGGAGGAAAATGTTTGTGTGCAACTGCTTGACTTATTGCCTAAATCTGCCATTTTCTCCATTACCCGAGGTCAGCTCCGCTCAAAGAAGGGTTTGTACATGCGATTCTGCAAAATCGAAAATTGGCCAGATCTTGGAATCGTGGTGTCATCTGAAAGGGAACTTGCTCCACTTTCGATTGATGCACCCCTCATATCTCTATGTGCTTTACATTCGGAATTAACCGCAAAAGCAGGCGAATGTTTGTGTGCAACTACTTGACTTTTTTGCGTCAATCTGCCATTTTCTCCATTACCCGAGGTCAGCTCCGCTTAAAAAAGGCTTCGTACATGCGATTCTGAAAAATCAAAAATTGGCCAGATGTTGCAATCGTGGTGTCATCTGAAAGGGAACATGCTCCTCTTCCAATTGATGCACCCCTCATATCTCTATGTGCTTTATTTTCCAGAATAACCGCAAAAGGAGGAAAAGGTTTGTGTGCAACTACTTGACTTTTTTGCGTCAATCTGCCATTTTCTCCATTACCCGAGGTCAGCTCCGCTCAAAGAAGGCTTCGTACATGCGATTCTGAAAAATCGAAAATTGGCCAGATCTTGCAATCGTGGTGTCATCTGAAAGGGAACATGCTCCTCTTTCGATTGATGCACGAGGGGTGCATCAATCGAAAGAGGAGCATCTGTATCTGTATGTGCTTTACTTTCGGAAATAACCGCAAAGGGAGGCGAACGTTTGTGTGCAACTGCTTGACTTTTTTGCGTCAATCTGCCATTTTCTCCATTACCCGAGGTCAGCTCCGCTCAAAGAAGGCTTCGTACATGCGATTCTGAAAAATCGAAAATTGGCCAGATCTCTAAATTGTGGTGTCATCTGAAAGGGAACATGCTCCTCTTTCGATTGATGCACCTCTCATATCTCTATGTGCTTTACTTTCGGAAATAACCGCAAAAGGAGGCGAACGTTTGTGTGCAACTGCTTGACTTTTTTGCGTCAATCTGCCATTTTCTCCATTACCCGAGGTCAGCTCCGCTCAAAGAAGGCTTCGTACATGCGATTCTGCAAAATCGAAAATTGGCCAGATCTTGCAATCGTGGTGTCATCTGAAAGGGAACATGCTCCACCTTCGATTGATGCACCCCTCATATCTCTATGTGCTTTACATTCGGAATTAACCGCAAAAGGAGGAAAAGGTTTGTGCGCAACTGCTTGACTTATTGCGTAAATCTGCTATTTTCTCCATTACCCGAGGTTAGCTATGCTTAAAAAGGCTTCGTGCATGCGATTCTGAAAAATCGAAAATTGGCCAGATCTTGCAATCGTGGTGTCATCTGAAAGGAAACATGCTCCTCTTTCGATTGATGCAGCTCTCATATCTCTATGTGCTTTACTTTTCCAAATAACCGCAAAAGGAGGAAAATGTTTGTGTGCAACTGCTTGACTTATTGCGTAAATCTGCCATTTTCTCCATTACCCGAGGTCAGCTCCGCTCAAAGAAGGCTTCGTACATGCGATTCTGCAAAATCGAAAATTGGCCAGATCTTGCAATCGTGGTGTCATCTGAAAGGGAACACGCTTCTCTTTCGATTGATGCAGCTCTCATATCTCTATGTGCTTTACTTTCCCAAATAACCGCAAAAGGAGGAAAATGTTTGTGTGCAACTGCTTGACTTATTGCGTAAATCTGCCATTTTCTCCATTACCCGAGGTCAGCACCGCTCAAAGAAGGCTCCGTATATGCCAATCTGAAAAATCAAAAAATTTTCCAGTTTTTGCAATCGTGGTGTCATCTGGAAGGAAACATGCTCCTCTTTCGATTGACGCACCTCTCATATCTCTATGTGCTTTACTTTCGGAAATAACCGCAAAAGGAGGCGAACGTTTGTGTGCAACTGCTTGACTTTTTTGCGTCAATCTGCCATTTTCTCCATTACCCGAGGTCAGCTCCGCTCAAAAAAGGCTTCGTACATGCGATTCTGAAAAATCTAAAATTGGCCAGATCTTGCAATCGTGGTGTCATCTGGAAGGGAACATGCTCCTCTTTCGATTGATGCACCCCTCATATCTCTATGTGCTTTACTTTCGGAAATAACCGCAAAAGGAGGCGAACGTTTGTGTGCAACTGCTTGACTTTTTTGCGTCAATCTGCCATTTTCTCCATTACCCGAGGTCAGCTCCGCTCAAAGAAGGCTCCGTACATGCGATTCTGAAAAATCGAAAATTGGCCAGATCTCTCAATCGTGGTGTCATCTGGAAGGGAACATGCTCCTCTTTCGATTGATGCACCTCTCATTTCTCTATGTGCTTTACTTTCGGAAATAACCGCAAAAGGAGGCGAACGTTTGTGTGCAACTGCTTGACTTTTTTGCGTCAATCTGCCATTTTCTCCATTACCCGAGGTCAGCTCCGCTCAAAGAAGGCTTCGTACATGCGATTCTGAAAAGTAGAAAATTGGCCAGATCTTGCAATCGTGGTGTCATCTGAAAGGGAACACGCTTCTCTTTCGATTGATGCACCCCTCATATCTCTATGTGCTTTACTTTCCCAAATAACCGCAAAAGGAGGAAAATGTTTGTGTGCAACTGCTTGACTTATTGCCTAAATCTGCCATTTTCTCCATTACCCGAGGACAGCTCCGCTCAAAGAAGGGTTTGTACATGCGATTCTGCAAAATCGAAAATTGGCCAGATCTTGCAAACGTGGTGTCATCTGAAAGGGAACTTGCTCCACTTTCGATTGATGCACCCCTCATATCTCTATGTGCTTTACATTCGGAATTAACTGCAAAAGCAGGCGAATGTTTGTGTATGTGCTTTACATTCGGAATTAACAGCAAAAGCAGGCGAATGTTTGTGTGCAACTACTTGACTTTTTTGCGTCAATCTGCCATTTTCTCCATTACCCGAGGTCAGCTCCGCTTAAAAAAGGCTTCGTACATGCGATTCTGAAAAATCAAAAATTGGCCAGATGTTGCAATCGTGGTGTAATCTGAAAGGGAACATGCTCCTCTTCCGATTGATGCAGCTCTCATATCTCTATGTGCTTTACATTCGGAAATAACCTGAAAAGGAGGCGAACGTTTGTGTGCAACTGCTTGACTCTTTTGCGTAAATCTGCCATTTTCTCCATTACCCGAGGTCAGCACCGCTCAAGGAAGGCTCCGTATATGCAAATCTGAAAAATCGAAAATTGGCCAGATCTTGGAATCGTGGTGTCATCTGGAAGGGAACACGCTCCTCTTTTGATTGATGCACCCCTCATATCTCAATGTGCTTTACTTTCCCAAATAACCGCAAAAGGAGGAAGAGGTTTGTGTGCAACTGCTTGACTTATTGCGTAAATTTTCTCCATTACCCGAGGTCAGCACCGCTCAAAGAAGGCTCCGTATATGCCAATCTGAAAAATCAAAAATTTTTCCAGTTCTTCCAATCGTGGTGTCATCTGGAAGGGAACATGCTCCTCTTTCGATTGATGCACCTTTCATATATCTATGTGCTTTACTTTCCCAAATAACCGCAAAAGGAGGAAAATGTTTGTGTGCAACTGCTTGACTTATTGCGTAAATCTGCCATTTTCTCCATTACCTGAGGTCAGCACCGCTCAAAGAAGGCTCCGTATATGCCAATCTGAAAAATCAAAAAATTTTCCAGTTTTTGCAATCGTGGTGTCATCTGGAAGGAAACATGCTCCTCTTTCGATTGACGCACCTCTCATATCTCTATGTGCTTTACTTTCGGAAATAACCGCAAAAGGAGGCGAACGTTTGTGTGCAACTGCTTGACTTTTTTGCGTCAATCTGCCATTTTCTCCATTACCCGAGGTCAGCTCCGCTCAAAAAAGGCTTCGTACATGCGATTCTGAAAAATCTAAAATTGGCCAGATCTTGCAATCGTGGTGTCATCTGGAAGGGAACATGCTCCTCTTTCGATTGATGCACCCCTCATATCTCTATGTGCTTTACTTTCGGAAATAACCGCAAAGGGAGGCGAACGTTTGTGTGCAACTGCTTGACTTTTTTGCGTCAATCTGCCATTTTCTCCATTACCCGAGGTCAGCTCCGCTCAAAGAAGGCTTCGTACATGCGATTCTGCAAAATCGAAAATTGGCCAGATCTTGCAATCGTGGTGTCATCTGAAAGGGAACATGCTCCACCTTCGATTGATGCACCCCTCATATCTCTATGTGCTTTACATTCGGAATTAACCGCAAAAGGAGGAAAAGGTTTGTGCGCAACTGCTTGACTTATTGCGTAAATCTGCTATTTTCTCCATTACCCGAGGTTAGCTATGCTCAAAAAAGGCTTCGTGCATGCGATTCTGAAAAATCGAAAATTGGCCAGATCTTGCAATCGTGGTGTCATCTGAAAGGAAACATGCTCCTCTTTCGATTGACGCACCTCTCATATCTCTATGTGCTTTACTTTCGGAAATAACCGCAAAAGCAGGCGAACGTTTGTGTGCAACTGCTTGACTTTGTTGCGTAAATCTGCCATTTTCTCCATTACCCGAGGTCAGCTCCGCTCAAAAAAGGCTTCGTACATCCGATTCTGAAAAATTAAAAATTGGCCAGATCTTGCAATCGTGGTGTCATCTGAAAGGGAACACGCTTCTCTTTCGATTGATGCAGCTCTCATATCTCTATGTGCTTTACTTTCCCAAATAACCGCAAAAGGAGGAAAATGTTTGTGTGCAACTGCTTGACTTATTGCGTAAATCTGCCATTTTCTCCATTACCTGAGGTCAGCACCGCTCAAAGAAGGCTCCGTATATGCCAATCTGAAAAATCAAAAAATTTTCCAGTTTTTGCAATCGTGGTGTCATCTGGAAGGAAACATGCTCCTCTTTCGATTGACGCACCTCTCATATCTCTATGTGCTTTACTTTCGGAAATAACCGCAAAAGGAGGCGAACGTTTGTGTGCAACTGCTTGACTTTTTTGCGTCAATCTGCCATTTTCTCCATTACCCGAGGTCAGCTCCGCTCAAAAAAGGCTTCGTACATGCGATTCTGAAAAATCTAAAATTGGCCAGATCTTGCAATCGTGGTGTCATCTGGAAGGGAACATGCTCCTCTTTCGATTGATGCACCCCTCATATCTGTATGTGCTTTACTTTCGGAAATAACCGCAAAGGGAGGCGAACGTTTGTGTGCAACTGCTTGACTTTTTTGCGTCAATCTGCCATTTTCTCCATTACCCGAGGTCAGCTCCGCTCAAAGAAGGCTTCGTACATGCGATTCTGAAAAATCGAAAATTGGCCAGATCTCTCAATCGTGGTGTCATCTGGAAGGGAACATGCTCCTCTTTCGATTGATGCACCTCTCATATCTCTATGTGCTTTACTTTCGGAAATAACCGCAAAAGGAGGCGAACGTTTGTGTGCAACTGCTTGACTTTTTTGCGTAAATCTGCCATTTTCTCCATTACCCGAGGTCAGCACCGCTCAAAGAAGGCTTCGTACATGCGATTCTGAAAAGTAGAAAATTGGCCAGATCTTGCAATCGTGGTGTCATCTGAAAGGGAACACGCTTCTCTTTCGATTGATGCACCCCTCATATCTCTATGTGCTTTACTTTCCCAAATAACCGCAAAAGGAGGAAAATGTTTGTGTGCAACTGCTTGACTTATTGCCTAAATCTGCCATTTTCTCCATTACCCGAGGTCAGCTCCGCTCAAAGAAGGGTTTGTACATGCGATTCTGCAAAATCGAAAATTGGCCAGATCTTGGAATCGTGGTGTCCTCTGAAAGGGAACTTGCTCCTCTTTCGATTGATGCACCCCTCATATCTCTATGTGCTTTACATTCGGAATTAACCGCAAAAGCAGGCGAACGTTTGTGTGCAACTACTTGACTTTTCTGCGTCAATCTGCCATTTTCTCCATTACCCGAGGTCAGCTCCGCTTAAAAAAGGCTTCGTACATGCGATTCTGAAAAATCAAAAATTGGCCAGATGTTGCAATCGTGGTGTCATCTGAAAGGGAACATGCTCCTCTTCCAATTGATGCAGCTCTCATATCTCTATGTGCTTTACATTCGGAAATAACCTGAAAAGGAGGCGAACGTTTGTGTGCAACTGCTTGACTCTTTTGCGTAAATCTGCCATTTTCTCCATTACCCGAGGTCAGCACCGCTCAAGGAAGGCTCCGTATATGCAAATCTGAAAAATCGAAAATTGGCCAGATCTTGGAATCGTGGTGTCATCTGGAAGGGAACACGCTCCTCTTTTGATTGATGCACCCCTCATATCTCAATGTGCTTTACTTTCCCAAATAACCGCAAAAGGAGGAAGAGGTTTGTGTGCAACTGCTTGACTTATTGCGTTAAATTTTCTCCATTACCCGAGGTCAGCACCGCTCAAAGAAGGCTCCGTATATATGCCAATCTGAAAAATCAAAAATTTTTCCAGTTCTTCCAATCGTGGTGTCATCTGGAAGGGAACATGCTCCTCTTTCGATTGATGCACCTTTCATATATCTATGTGCTTTACTTTCCCAAATAACCGCAAAAGGAGGAAAAGGTTTGTGTGCAACTGCTTGACTTATTGCGTAAATCTGCTATTTTCTCCATTACCCGAGGTCAGCTCCGCTCAAAGAAGGCTTCGTACATGCGATTCTGAAAAATCGAAAATTGGCCAGATCTTGCAATCATGGTGTCATCTGGAAGGGAACATGCTCCTCTTTCGATTGATGCACCTCTCATATCTGTATGTCCTTTACTTTTGGAAATAACCGCAAAAGCAGGCGAATGTTTGCGTGCAACTGCTTGACTTTTTTGCGTAAATCTGCCATTTTCTCCATTACCCGAGGTCAGCTCCGCTCAAGGAAGGCTCCGTATATGCAAATCTGAAAAATCGAAAATTGGCCAGATCTTTTAATCGTGGTGTCATCTGGAAGGGAACACGCTCCTCTTTTGATTGATGCACCCCTCATATCTCTATGTGCTTTACTTTCCCAAATAACTGCTAAAGGAGGAGGAGGTTTGTGTGCAACTGCTTGACTTATTGCGTAAATTTTCTCCATTACCCGAGGTTAGCTATGCTCAAAAAAGGCTTCGTACATGCGATTCTGAAAAATCAAAAATTGGCCAGATCTTGGAATCGTGGTGTCATCTGAAAGGGAACATGCTCCACTTTCGATTGATGCACCCCTCATATCTCTATGTTCTTTACATTCGGAATTAACCGCAAAAGGAGGAAAATGTTTGTGTGCAACTGCTTGACTTATTGCGTAAATCTGCTATTTTCTCCATTACCCGAGGTTAGCTATGCTCAAAAAAGGCTTCGTACATGCGATTCTGAAAAATCGAAAATTGGCCAGATCTTGCAATCATGGTGTCATCTGGAAGGGAACATGCTCCTCTTTCGATTGATGCACCTCTCATATCTGTATGTCCTTTACTTTTGGAAATAACCGCAAAAGCAGGCGAACGTTTGTGTGCAACTACTTGACTTTTTTGCGTCAATCTGCCATTTTCTCCATTACCCGAGGTCAGCACCGCTCAAGGAAGGCTCCGTATATGCAAATCTGAAAAATCGAAAATTGGCCAGATCTTGAAATCGTGGTGTCATCTGGAAGGGAACACGCTCCTCTTTTGATTGATGCACCCCTCATATCTCAATGTGCTTTACTTTCCCAAATAACCGCAAAAGGAGGAAGAGGTTTGTGTGCAACTGCTTGACTTTTTTGCGTAAATCTGCCATTTTCTCCATTACCCGAGGTCGGCTCCGCTCAAAGAAGGCTTCGTACATGCGATTCTGCAAAATCGAAAATTGGCCAGATCTTGCAATCGTGGTGTCATCTGAAAGGGAACATGCTCCACTTTCGATTGATGCACCCCTCATATCTCTATGTTCTTTACATTCGGAATTAACCGCAAAAGGAGGGAAAGGTTTGTGCGCAACTGCTTGACTTATTGCGTAAATCTGCTATTTTCTCCATTACCCGAGGTTAGCTATGCTCAAAAAAGGCTTCGTACATGCGATTCTGAAAAATCGAAAATTGGCCAGATCTTGCAATCGTGGTGTCATCTGGAAGGGAACATGCTCCTCTTTCGATTGATGCACCTCTCATATCTCTATGTGCTTTACTTTCGGAAATAACCGCAAAAGGAGGCGAACGTTTGTGTGCAACTGCTTGACTTTTTTGCGTCAATCTGCCATTTTCTCCATTACCCGAGGTCAGCTCCTCTCAAAGAAGGCTTCGTACATGCGATTCTGAAAAATCGAAAATTGGCCAGATCTTGCAATCGTGGTGTCATCTGAGAGGGAACATACTCCTCTTCCGATTGATGCACCTCTCATATTTTTATGTGCTTTACATTCGGAATTCACCGCAAAAGCAGGCGAACGTTTGTGTGCAACTGCTTGACTTTGTTGCGTAAATCTGCCATTTTCTCCATTACCCGAGGTCAGCTCCGCTCAAAAAAGGCTTCGTACATGCGATTCTGAAAAATTAAAAATTGGCCAGATCTTGCAATCGTGGTGTCATTTGAAAGGGAACACGCTTCTCTTTCGAATGATGCACCTCTCATATCTCTATGTGCTTTACTTTCCAAAATAACCGCAAAAGGAGGCAAACGTTTGTGTGCAACTGCTTGACTTTTTTGCGTAAATCTGCCATTTTCTCCATTACCCGGGGTCAGCTATGCTCAAGAAAGGCTTCGTACATGCGATTCTGAAAAATCAAAAATTGGCCAGATCTTGGAATCGTGGTGTCATCTGAAAGGGAACATGCTCCACTTTCGATTGATGCACCTCTCATATCTCTATGTGCTTTATATTCGGAATTAACCGCAAAAGCAGGCGAACGTTTGTGTGCAACTGCTTGACTTTTTTGCGTCAATCTGCCATTTTCTCCATTACCCGAGGTCAGCTCCGCTCAAAGAAGGCTTCGTACATGCGATTCTGCAAAATCGAAAATTCGCCAGATCTTGCAATCGTGGTGTCATCTGAAAGAGAACATGCCCCACTTTTGATTGATGCACCTCTCATATCTGTATGTGCTTTAATTTCGGCAATAACCTCAAAAGGAGGCGAACGTTTGTGTGCAACTGCTTGACTTATTGCGTAAATCTGCCATTTTCTCCATTACCCGAGGTCAGCACCGCTCAAAGAAGGCTCCGTATATGCCAATCTGAAAAATCAAAAATTTTTCCAGTTCTTCCAATCGTGGTGTCATCTGAAAGGGAACACGCTCCACTTTCGATTGATGCACCCCTCATATATCTATGTGCTTTATTTTCCAAAATAACCGCAAAAGGAGGAAAAGGTTTGTGTGCAACTGCTTGACTTTTTTGCGTCAATCTGCCATTTTCTCCATTACCCGAGGTCAGCTCCGTTTAAAAAAGGCTTCGTACATGCGATTCTGAAAAATCGAAAATTGGCCAGATCTTGCAATCGTGGTGTCATCTGGAAGGGAACATGCTCCTCTTTCGATTGATGCACCTCTAATATCTCTATGTGCTTTACATTCGGAATTAACCGCAAAAGCAGGCGAACGTTTGTGTGCAACTGCTTGACTTTTTTGCGTCAATCTGCCATTTTCTCCATTACCCGAGGTCAGCTCCGCTCAAAGAAGGCTTCGTACATGCGATTCTGAAAAATCGAAAATTGGCCAGATCTTGCAATCGTGGTGTCATCTGAAAGGGAACATGCTCCTCTTTCGATTGATGCACCCCTCATATTTCTATGTTCTTTACATTCGGAATTAACCGCAAAAGGAGGGAAAGGTTTGTGCGCAACTGCTTGACTTATTGCGTAAATCTGCTATTTTCTCCATTACCCGAGGTTAGCTATGCTCAAAAAAGGCTTCGTACATGCGATTCTGAAAAATCGAAAGTTGGCCAGATCTTGCAATCGTGGTGTCATCTGGAAGGGAACATGCTCCTCTTTCGATTGATGCACCTCTCATATCTCTATGTGCTTTACTTTCGGAAATAACCGCAAAAGGAGGCGAACGTTTGTGTGCAACTGCTTGACTTTTTGCGTCAATCTGCCATTTTCTCCATTACCCGAGGTCAGCTCCTCTCAAAGAAGGCTTCGTACATGCGATTCTGAAAAATCGAAAATTGGCCAGATCTTGCAATCGTGGTGTCATCTGAAAGGGAACATACTCCTCTTTCGATTGATGCACCTCTCATATTTTTATGTGCTTTACATTCGGAATTCACCGCAAAAGCAGGCGAACGTTTGTGTGCAACTGCTTGACTTTGTTGCGTCAATCTGCCATTTTCTCCATTACCCGAGGTCAGCTCCGCTCAAAAAAGGCTTCGTACATGCGATTCTGAAAAATTAAAAATTGGCCAGATCTTGCAATCGTGGTGTCATCTGAAAGGGAACACGCTTCTCTTTCGAATGATGCACCTCTCATATCTCTATGTGCTTTACTTTCGGAAATAACCGCAAAAGGAGGCGAACGTTTGTGTGCAACTGCTTGACTTTTTTGCGTAAATCTGCCATTTTCTCCATTACCCGAGGTCAGCTATGCTCAAGAAAGGCTTCGTACATGCGATTCTGAAAAATCAAAAATTGGCCAGATCTTGGAATCGTGGTGTCATCTGAAAGAGAACATGCCCCACTTTCGATTGATGCACCTCTCATATCTGTATGTGCTTTACTTTCGGCAATAACCTCAAAAGGAGGCGAACGTTTGTGTGCAACTGCTTGACTTATTGCGTAAATCTGCCAATTTCTCCATTACCCGAGGTCAGCACCGCTCAAAGAAGGCTCCGTATATGCCAATCTGAAAAATCAAAAATTTTTCCAGTTCTTCCAATCGTGGTGTCATCTGAAAGGGAACACGCTCCACTTTCGATTGATGCACCCCTCATATATCTATGTGCTTTATTTTCCAAAATAACCGCAAAAGGAGGAAAAGGTTTGTGTGCAACTGCTTGACTTTTTTGTGTCAATCTGCCATTTTCTCCATTACCCGAGGTCAGCTCCGCTCAAAAAAGGCTTCGTACATGCGATTCTGAAAAATCGAAAATTGGCCATATCTTGCAATCGTGGTGTCATCTGGAAGGGAACACGCTCCTCTTTCGATTGATGCACCTCTAATATCTCTATGTGCTTTACTTTCGGAAATAACCGCAAAAGGAGGCGAACGTTTGTGTGCAACTACTTGACTTTTTTGCGTCAATCTGCCATTTTCTCCATTACCCGAGGTCAGCTCCGCTCAAAGAAGGCTTCGTACATTCGATTCTGCAAAATCGAAAATTGGCCAGATCTTGCAATCGTGGTGTCATCTGAAAGGGAACATGCTCCACTTTTGATTGATGCACCCCTCATATCTCTATGTGCTTTACATTCGGAATCAACCGCAAAAGGAGGAAAATGTTTGTGCGCAACTGCTTGACTTATTGCGTAAATTTGCTATTTTCTCCATTACCCGAGGTTAGCTATGCTCAAAAAAGGCTTCGTACATGCGATTCTGAAAAATCGAAAATTGGCCAGATCTTGCAATCGTGGTGTCATCTGGAAGGGAACATGCTCCTCTTTCGATTGATGCACCTCTCATATCTCTATGTGCTTTACTTTCGGAAATAACCGCAAAAGGAGGCGAACGTTTGTGTGCAACTGCTTGACTTTTTTGCGTCAATCTGCCATTTTCTCCATTACCCGAGGTCAGCTCCTCTCAAAGAAGGCTTCGTACATGCGATTCTGAAAAATCGAAAATTGGCCAGATCTTGCAATCGTGGTGTCATCTGAAAGGGAACATACTCCTCTTTCGATTGATGCACCTCTCATATTTTTATGTGCTTTACATTCGGAATTCACCGCAAAAGCAGGCGAACGTTTGTGTGCAACTGCTTGACTTTGTTGCGTCAATCTGCCATTTTCTCCATTACCCGAGGTCAGCTCCGCTCAAAAAAGGCTTCGTACATGCGATTCTGAAAAATTAAAAATTGGCCAGATCTTGGAATCGTGGTGTCATCTGAAAGAGAACATGCCCCACTTTCGATTGATGCACCTCTCATATCTGTATGTGCTTTACTTTCGGCAATAACCTCAAAAGGAGGCGAACGTTTGTGTGCAACTGCTTGACTTATTGCGTAAATCTGCCAATTTCTCCATTACTCGAGGTCAGCTCCGCTCAAAGAAGGCTCCGTATATGCCAATCTGAAAAATCAAAATTTTTTCCAGTTCTTCCAATCGTGGTGTCATCTGAAAGGGAACACGCTCCACTTTCGATTGATGCACCCCTCATATATCTATGTGCTTTATTTTCCAAAATAACCGCAAAAGGAGGAAAAGGTTTGTGTGCAACTGCTTGACTTTTTTGCGTCAATCTGCCATTTTCTCCATTACCCGAGGTCAGCTCCGCTCAAAAAAGGCTTCGTACATGCGATTCTGAAAAATCGAAAATTGGCCATATCTTGCAATCGTGGTGTCATCTGGAAGGGAACATGCTCCTCTTTCGATTGATGCACCTCTAATATCTGTATGTGCTTTACTTTCGGAAATAACCGCAAAAGGAGGCGAACGTTTGTGTGCAACTGCTTGACTTTTTTGCGTCAATCTGCCATTTTCTCCATTACCCGAGGTCAGCTCCGCTCAAAGAAGGCTTCGTACATGCGATTCTGCAAAATCGAAAATTGGCCAGATCTTGCAATCGTGGTGTCATCTGAAAGGGAACACGCTTCTCTTTCGATTGATGCACCTCTCATATCTCTATGTGCTTTACTTTCGGAAATAACCGCAAAAGCAGGCGAACGTTTGTGTGCAACTGCTTGACTTTTTTTGCGTAAATCTGCTATTTTCTCCATTACCCGAGGTTAGCTATGCTCAAAAAAGGCTTCGTACATGCGATTCTGAAAAATCGAAAATATGCCAGATCTTGCAATCGTGGTGTCATCTGAAAGGGACGATGCCCCACTTTCGATTGATGCACCTCTCATATCTCTATGTGCTTTACTTTCGGAAATAACCGCAAAAGGAGGCGAACGTTTGTTTGCAACTGCTTGACTTTTTTGCGTAAATCTGCCATTTTCTCCATTACCCGAGGTCAGCACCGCTCAAAGAAGGCTCCGTATATGCCAATCTGAAAAATCAAACATTTTTCCAGTTCTTCCAATCGTGGTGTCATCTGAAAGGGAACACGCTCCACTTTCGATTGATGCACCTCTAATATCTCTATGTGCTTTACTTTCGGAAATAACCGCAAAAGGAGGCGAACGTTTGTGTGCAACTGCTTGACTTTTTTGCGTCAATCTGCCATTTTCTCCATTACCCGAGGTCAGCTCCGCTCAAAGAAGGCTTCGTACATGCGATTCTGCAAAATCGAAAATTGGCCAGATCTTGCAATCGTGGTGTCATCTGAAAGGGAACATGCTCCACTTTTGATTGATGCACCCCTCATATCTCTATGTGCTTTACATTCGGAATCAACCGCAAAAGGAGGAAAATGTTTGTGCGCAACTGCTTGACTTATTGCGTAAATCTGCTATTTTCTCCATTACCCGAGGTTAGCTATGCTCAAAAAAGGCTTCGTACATGCGATTCTGAAAAATCGAAAATTGGCCAGATCTTGCAATCGTGGTGTCATCTGGAAGGGAACATGCTCCTGTTTCGATTGATGCACCTCTCATATCTCTATGTGCTTTACTTTCGGAAATAACCGCAAAAGGAGGCGAACGTTTGTGTGCAACTGCTTGACTTATTGCGTAAATCTGCCATTTTCTCCATTACCCGAGGTCAGCACCGCTCAAAGAAGGCTCCGTATATGCCAATCTGAAAAATCAAAAATTTTTCCAGTTCTTCCAATCGTGGTGTCATCTGAAAGGGAACACGCTCCTCTTTTGATAGATGCACCTCTCATATATTTATGTGCTTTATTTTCCAAAATAACCGCAAAAGGAGGAAAAGGTTTGTGTGCAACTGCTTGACTTTTTTGCGTCAATCTGCCATTTTCTCTATTACCCGAGGTCAGCTCCGCTCAAAAAAGGCTTCGTACATGCGATTCTGAAAAATCGAAAATTGGCCAGATCTTGCAATCGTGGTGTCATCTGGAAGGGAACATGCTCCTCTTTCGATTGATGCACCTCTAATATCTCTATGTGCTTTACATTCGGAATTAACCGCAAAAGCAGGCGAACGTTTGTGTGCAACTGCTTGACTTTTTTGCGTCAATCTGCCATTTTCTCCATTACCCGAGGTCGGCTCCGCTCAAAAAAGGCTTCGTACATGCGATTCTGCAAAATCGAAAATTGGCCAGATCTTGCAATCGTGGTGTCATCTGAAAGGGAACATGCTCCTCTTTCGATTGATGCACCTCTCATATCTCTATGTGCTTTACTTTCGGAAATAACCGCAAAAGGAGGCGAACGTTTGTGTGCAACTGCTTGACTTTTTTGCGTCAATCTGCCATTTTCTCCATTACCCGAGGTCAGCTCCTCTCAAAGAAGGCTTCGTACATGCGATTCTAAAAAAATCGAAAATTGGCCAGATCTTGCAATCGTGGTGTCATCTGAAAGGGAACACGCTCCACTTTCCATTGATGCACCCCTCATATCTCTATGTGCTTTACTTTCCAAAATAACCGCAAAAGGAGGAAAAGGTTTGTGTGCAACTGCTTGACTTATTGCGTAAATCTGCCATTTTCTCCATTACCCGAGGTTAGCTATGCTCAAAAAAGGCTTCGTACATGCGATTCTGAAAAATCAAAAATTGGCCAGATCTTGCAATCGTGGTGTCATCTGGAAGGGAACATGCTCCTCTTTCGATTGATGCACCTCTGATATCTCTATGTGCTTTACTTTCAGAAATAACCGCAAAAGGAGGCGAACGTTTGTGTGCAACTGCTTGACTCTTTTCATCAATCTGCCATTTGCTCCATTACCCGAGGTCAGCTCCTCTCAAAGAAGGCTTCGTACATGCGATTCTGAAAAATCGAAAATTGGCCAGATCTTGGAATCGTGGTGTCATCTGAAAGGGAACATGCTCCACTTTCGATTGATGCACCTCTCATATCTTTATGTGCTTTACATTTGGAATTCACCGCAAAAGCAGGCGAACGTTTGTGTGCAACTGCTTGACTTTGTTGCGTAAATCTGCCATTTTCTCCATTACCCGAGGTCAGCTCCGCTCAAAAAAGGCTTCGTACATGCGATTCTGAAAAATTAAAAATTGGCCAGATCTTGCAATCGTGGTGTCATCTGAAAGGGAACACGCTTCTCTTTCGATTGATGCACCTCTCATATCTCTATGTGCTTTACTTTCGGAAATAACCGCAAAAGGAGGCGAACGTTTGTGTGCAACTGCTTGACTTTTTTGCGTCAATCTGCCATTTTCTCCATTACCCGAGGTCAGCTATGCTCAAGAAAGGCTTCGTACATGCGATTCTGAAAAATCAAAAATTGGCCAGATCTTGCAATCGTGGTGTCATCTGGAAGGGAACATGCTCCTCTTTCGATTGATGCACCTCTCATATCTCTATGTGCTTTACATTCGGAAATAACCGCAAAAGGAGGCGAACGTTTGTGTGCAACTGCTTGACTTTTTTGCGTCAATCTGCCATTTTCTCCATTACCCGAGGTCAGCTCCGCTCAAAGAAGGCTTCGTACATGCGATTCTGCAAAATCGAAAATTGGCCAGATCTTGCAATCGTGGTGTCATCTGAAAGGGAACATGCTCCACTTTCGATTGATGCACCCCTCATATCTCTATGTGCTTTACATTCGGAATTAACCGCAAAAGGAGGGAAAGGTTTGTGCGCAACTGCTTGACTTATTGCGTAAATCTGCTATTTTCTCCATTACCCGAGGTCAGCTCCTCTCAAAGAAGGCTTCGTACATGCGATTCTGAAAAATCGAAAATTGGCCAGATCTTGCAATCGTGGTGTCATCTGAAAGGGAACATGCTCCACTTTCGATTGATGCACCCCTCATATCTCTATGTGCTTTACTTTCCAAAATAACTGCAAAAGGAGGGAAAGGTTTGTGAGCAACTGCTTGACTTATTGCGTAAATCTGCTATTTTCTCCATTACCTGAGGTTAGCAATGCTCAAAAAAGGCTTCGTACATGCGATTCTGAAAAATCGAAAATTGGCCAGATCTTGCAATCGTGGTGTCATCTGAAAGGGAACACGCTCCACTTTCCATTGATGCACCCCTCATATCTCTATGTGCTTTACTTTCCAAAATAACCGCAAAAGGAGGAAAAGGTTTGTGTGCAACTGCTTGACTTATTGCGTAAATCTGCCATTTTCTCCATTACCCGAGGTTAGCTATGCTCAAAAAAGGCTTCGTACATGCGATTCTGAAAAATCAAAAATTGGCCAGATCTTGCAATCGTGGTGTCATCTGGAAGGGAACATGCTCCTCATTCAATTGATGCACCTCTGATATCTCTATGTGCTTTACTTTCAGAAATAACCGCAAAAGGAGGCGAACGTTTGTGTGCAACTGCTTGACTCTTTTCATCAATCTGCCATTTGCTCCATTACCCGAGGTCAGCTCCTCTCAAAGAAGGCTTCGTACATGCGATTCTGAAAAATCGAAAATTGGCCAGATCTTGCAATCGTGGTGTCATCTGAAAGGGAACATACTCCTCTTTTGATTGATGCACCTCTCATATCTTTATGTGCTTTACATTTGGAATTCACCGCAAAAGCAGGCGAACGTTTGTGTGCAACTGCTTGACTTTGTTGCGTAAATCTGCCATTTTCTCCATTACCCGAGGTGAGCTCCGCTCAAAAAAGGCTTCGTACATGCGATTCTGAAAAATTAAAAATTGGCCAGATCTTGCAATCGTGGTGTCATCTGAAAGGGAACACGCTTCTCTTTCGATTGATGCACCTCTTATATCTCTATGTGCTTTACTTTCGGAAATAACCGCAAAAGGAGGCGAACGTTTGTGTGCAACTGCTTGACTTTTTTGCGTCAATCTGCCATTTTCTCCAGTACCCGAGGTCAGCTATGCTCAAGAAAGGCTTCGTACATGCGATTCTGAAAAATCAAAAATTGGCCAGATCTTGCAATCGTGGTGTCCTCTGGAAGGGAACATGCTCCTCTTTCGATTGATGCACCTCTCATATCTCTATGTGCTTTACATTCGGAAATAACCGCAAAAGGAGGCGAACGTTTGTGTGCAACTGCTTGACTTTTTTGCGTCAATCTGCCATTTTCTCCATTACCCGAGGTCAGCTCCGCTCAAAGAAGGCTTCGTACATGCGATTCTGCAAAATCGAAAATTGGCCAGATCTTGCAATCGTGGTGTCATCTGAAAGGGAACATGCTCCACTTTCGATTGATGCACCCCTCATATCTCTATGTGCTTTACTTTCCAAAATAACTGCAAAAGGAGGGAAAGGTTTGTGAGCAACTGCTTGACTTATTGCGTAAATCTGCTATTTTCTCCATTACCTGAGGTTAGCAATGCTCAAAAAAGGCTTCGTACATGCGATTCTGAAAAATCGAAAATCGGCCAGATCTTGCAATCGTGGTGTCATCTGAAAGGGAACATACTCCTCTTTCGATTGATGCACCTCTCATATCTGTATGTGCTTTACATTCGGAATTCACCGCAAAAGCAGGCGAACGTTTGTATGCAACTGCTTGACTTTGTTGCGTAAATCTGCCATTTTCTCCATTACCCGAGGTCAGCTCCGCTCAAAAAAGCTTCGTACATGCGATTCTGACAAATTAAAAATTGGCCATATCTTGCAATCGTGGTGTAATCTGAAAGGGAACACGCTTCTCTTTCGATTGATGCACCTCTCATATCTCTATGTGCTTTACTTTCGGAAATAACCGCAAAAGGAGGCGAACGTTTGTGTGCAACTGCTTGACTTTTTTGCGTAAATCTGCCATTTTGTCCATTACCCGAGGTCAGCTATGCTCAAGAAAGGCTTCGTACATACGATTCTGAAAAATCAAAAATTGCCCAGATCTTGCAATCGTGGTGTCATCTGAAAGGGAACATGCTCCACTTTCGATTGATGCACCTGTCATATCTCTATGTGCTTTACTTTCGGAATTAACCGCAAAAGCAGGCGAACGTTTGTGTGCAACTGCTTGACTTTTTTGCGTCAATCTGCCATTTTCTCCATTACCCGAGGTCGGCTCCGCTCAAAGAAGGCTTCGTACATGCGATTCTGCAAAATCGAAAATTGGCCAGATCTTGCAATCGTGGTGTCATCTGAAAGGGAACATGCTCCACTTTTGATTGATGCACCTCTCATATCTCTATGTGCTTTACATTCGGAATTAACCGCAAAAGGAGGGAAAGGTTTGTGCGCAACTGCTTGACTTTTTTGCGTCAATCTGCCATTTTCTCCATTACCCGAGGTCAGCTCCGCTCAAAGAAGGCTTCGTACATGCGATTCTGAAAAATCGAAAATTGGCCAGATCTTGCAATCGTGGTGTCATCTGAAAGGGAACATGCTCCACTTTCGATTGATGCACCCCTCATATCTCTATGTGCTTTACTTTCCAAAATAACCGCAAAAGGAGGGAAAGGTTTGTGCGCAACTGCTTGACTTATTGCGTAAATCTGCTATTTTCTCCATTACCTGAGGTTAGCAATGCTCAAAAAAGGCTTCGTACATGCGATTCTGAAAAATCGAAAATCGGCCAGATCTTGCAATCGTGGTGTCATCTGAAAGGGAACATACTCCTCTTTCGATTGATGCACCTCTCATATCTGTATGTGCTTTACATTCGGAATTCACCGCAAAAGCAGGCGAACGTTTGTATGCAACTGCTTGACTTTGTTGCGTAAATCTGCCATTTTCTCCATTACCCGAGGTCAGCTCCGCTCAAAAAAGGCTTCGTACATGCGATTCTGACAAATTAAAAATTGGCCAGATCTTGCAATCGTGGTGTCATCTGAAAGGGAACATGCTCCACTTTTGATTGATGCACCTCTCATATCTCTATGTGCTTTACATTTGGAATTAACCGCAAAAGGAGGGAAAGGTTTGTGCGCAACTGCTTGACTTATTGCGTAAATCTGCGATTTTCTCTATTACCCGAGGTCAGCTCCTCTCAAAGAAGGCTTCGTACATGCGATTCTGAAAAATCGAAAATTGGCCAGATCTTGCAATCGTGGTGTCATCTGAAAGGGAACACGCTCCACTTTCCATTGACGCACCTCTCATATCTCTATGTGCTTTACTTTCCAAAATAACCGCAAAAGGAGGAAAAGGTTTGTGTGCAACTGCTTGACTTATTGCGTAAATCTGCCATTTTCTCCATTACCCGAGGTCAGCTCCTCTCAAAGAAGGCTTCGTACATGCGATTCTGAAAAATCGAAAATTGGCCAGATCTTGCAATCGTGGTGTCATCTGAAAGGGAACATACTCCTCTTTCGATTGATGCACCTCTCATATCTCTATGTGCTTTACTTTCGGAAATAACCGCAAAAGGAGGCGAACGTTTGTGTGCAACTGCTTGACTTTTTTGCGTAAATCTGCCATTTTCTCCATTACCCGAGGTCAGCTATGCTCAAGAAAGGCTTCGTACATGCGATTCTGAAAAATCGAAAATTGGCCAGATCTTGCAATCGTGGTGTCATCTGGAAGGGAACATGCTCCTCTTTCGATTGATGCACCTCTCATATCTCTATGTGCTTTACATTCGGAATTAACCGCAAAAGGAGGCGAACGTTTGTGTGCAACTGCTTGACTTTTTTGCGTCAATCTGCCATTTTCTCCATTACCCGAGGTCAGCTCCGCTCAAAGAAGGCTTCGTACATGCGATTCTGCAAAATTGAAAATTGGCCAGATCTTGCAATCGTGGTGTCATCTGAAAGGGAACATGCTCCACTTTCGATTGATGCACCCCTCATATATCTATGTGCTTTACTTTCCCAAATAACCGCAAAAGGAGGAAAATGTTTGTTTGCAACTGCTTGACTTATTGCGTCAATCTGCCATTTTCTCCATTACCCGAGGTTAGCTCCGCTCAAAAAAGGCTTCGTACATGCGATTCTGAAAAATCGAAAATCGGCCAGATCTTGCAATCGTGGTGTCATCTGAAAGGGAACATACTCTTCTTTCGATTGATGCACCTCTCATATCTCTATGTGCTTTACATTCGGAATTCACCGCAAAAGCAGGCGAACGTTTGTATGCAACTGCTTGACTTTGTTGCGTAAATCTGCCATTTTCTCCATTACCCGAGGTCAGCTCCGCTCAAAAAAGCTTCGTACATGCGATTCTGACAAATTAAAAATTGGCCATATCTTGCAATCGTGGTGTAATCTGAAAGGGAACACGCTTCTCTTTCGATTGATGCACCTCTCATATCTCTATGTGCTTTACTTTCGGAAATAACCGCAAAAGGAGGCGAACGTTTGTGTGCAACTGCTTGACTTTTTTGCGTAAATCTGCCATTTTCTCCATTACCCGAGGTCAGCTATGCTCAAGAAAGGCTTCGTACATGCGATTCTGAAAAATCAAAAATTGGCCAGATCTTGCAATCGTGGTGTCATCTGAAAGGGAACATGCTCCACTTTCGATTGATGCACCTGTCATATCTCTATGTGCTTTACTTTCGGAATTAACCGCAAAAGCAGGCGAACGTTTGTGTGCAACTGCTTGACTTTTTTGCGTCAATCTGCCATTTTCTCCATTACCCGAGGTCAGCTCCGCTCAAAGAAGGCTTCGTACATGCGATTCTGCAAAATCGAAAATTGGCCAGATCTTGCAATCGTGGTGTCATCTGAAAGGGAACATGCTCCACTTTCGATTGATGCACCCCTCATATCTCTATGTGCTTTACTTTCGGAAATAACCGCAAAAGGAGGGAAAGGTTTGTGCGCAACTGCTTGACTTATTGCGTAAATCTGCTATTTTCTCCATTACCTGAGGTTAGCAATGCTCAAAAAAGGCTTCGTACATGCGATTCTGAAAAATCGAAAATCGGCCAGATCTTGCAATCGTGGTGTCATCTGAAAGGGAACATACTCCTCTTTCGATTGATGCACCTCTCATATCTCTATGTGCTTTACATTCGGAATTCACCGCAAAAGCAGGCGAACGTTTGTGTGCAACTGCTTGACTTTGTTGCGTAAATCTGCCATTTTCTCCATTACCCGAGGTCAGCTCCGCTCAAAAAAGCTTCGTACATGCGATTCTGACAAATTAAAAATTGGCCATATCTTGCAATCGTGGTGTAATCTGAAAGGGAACACGCTTCTCTTTCGATTGATGCACCTCTCATATCTCTATGTGCTTTACTTTCGGAAATAACCGCAAAAGGAGGCGAACGTTTGTGTGCAACTGCTTGACTTTTTTGCGTAAATCTGCCATTTTCTCCATTACCCGAGGTCAGCTATGCTCAAGAAAGGCTTCGTACATGCGATTCTGAAAAATCAAAAAATGGCCAGATCTTGCAATCGTGGTTTCATCTGAAAGGGAACATGCTCCACTTTCGATTGATGCACCTGTCATATCTCTATGTGCTTTACATTAGGAATTAACCGCAAAAGCAGGCGAACGTTTGTGTGGAACTGCTTGACTTTTTTGCGTCAATCTGCCATTTTCTCCATTGCCCGAGGTCGGCTCCGCTCAAAGAAGGCTTCGTACATGCGATTCTGCAAAATCGAAAATTGGCCAGATCTTGCAATCGTGGTGTCATCTGAAAGGGAACATGCTCCACTTTTGATTGATGCACCTCTCATATCTCTATGTGCTTTACATTCGGAATTAACCGCAAAAGGAGGGAAAGGTTTGTGCGCAACTGCTTGACTTATTGCGTAAATCTGCTATTTTCTCCATTACCCGAGGTTAGCTATGCTCAAAAAAGGCTTCGTACATGCGATTCTGAAAAATCGAAAATTGGGCAGATCTTGCAATCGTGGTGTCATCTGGAAGGGAACATGCTCCTCTTTCGATTGATGCACCTCTCATATCTCTATGTGCTTTACTTTCGGAAATAACCGCAAAAGCAGGCGAACGTTTGTGTGCAACTGCTTGACTTTTTTGCGTCAATCTGCCATTTTCTCCATTACCCGAGGTCAGCTCCTCTCAAAGAAGGCTTCGTACATGCGATTCTGAAAAATCGAAAATTGGCCAGATCTTGCAATCGTGGTGTCATCTGAAAGGGAACATACTCCTCTTCCGATTGATGCACCTTTCATATTTTTATGTGCTTTACATTCGGAAATAACCGCAAAAGCAGGCGAACGTTTGTGTGCAACTGCTTGACTTTTTCCGTCACTCTGCCATTTTCTCCATTACCCGAGGTCAGCTCCGCTCAAAGAAGGCTTCGTACATGCGATTCTGCAAAATCAAAAATTGGCCAGATCTTGCAATCGTGGTGTCATCTGAAAGGGAACATGCTCCACTTTCGATTGATGCACCCCTCATATCTCTATGTGCTTTACATTAGGAATTAACTGCAAAAGGAGGGAAAGGTTTGTGCGCAACTGCTTGACTTATTGCGTAAATCAGCTATTTTCTCCATTACCCGAGGTTAGCTATGCTCAAAAAAGGCTTCGTACATGCGATTCTGAAAAATCGAAAATTGGCCAGATCTTGCAATCGTGGTGTCATCTGGAAGGGAACATGCTCCTCTTTCGATTGATGCACCTCTCATATCTTTATGTGCTTTACTTTCGGAAATAACCGCAAAAGGAGGCGAACGTTTGTGTGCAACTGCTTGACTTTTTTGCGTCAATCTGCCATTTTTTTTCCATTACCCGAGGTCAGCTCCGCTTAAAAAAGGCTTCGTACATGCGATTCTGAAAAATCGAAAATTCGCCATATCTTGCAATCGTGGTGTCATCTGAAAGGGAACATACTCCTCTTTCGATTGATGCACCTCTCATATCTTTATGTGCTTTACATTTGGAATTCACCGCAAAAGCAGGCGAACGTTTATGTGAAACTGCTTGACTTTGTTGCGTAAATCTGCCATTTTCTCCATTACCCGAGGTCAGCTCCGCTCAAAAAAGGCTTCGTACATGCGATTCTGAAAAATTAAAAATTGGCCAGATCTTGCAATCGTGGTGTCATCTGAAAGGGAACACGCTTCTCTTTCGATTGATGCACCTCTCATATCTCTATGTGCTTTACTTTCGGAAATAACCGCAAAAGGAGGCGAACGTTTGTGTGCAACTGCTTGACTTTTTTGCGTCAATCTGCCATTTTCTCCATTACCCGAGGTCAGCTCCGCTCAAAGAAGGCTTCGTACATGCGATTCTGAAAAATCGAAAATTGGCCAGATCTTGCAATCGTGGTGTCATCTGAAAGGGAACATGCTCCACTTTTGATTGATGCACCCCTCATATCTCTATGTGCTTTACATTCGGAATCAACCGCAAAAGGAGGAAAAGGTTTGTGCGCAACTGCTTGACTTATTGCGTAAATCTGCTATTTTCTCCATTACCCGAGGTTAGCTATGCTCAAAAAAGGCTTCGTACATGCGATTCTGAAAAATCGAAAATTGGCCAGATCTTGCAATCGTGGTGTCATCTGGAAGGGAACATGCTCCTCTTTCGATTGATGCACCTGTCATATCTCTATGTGCTTTACTTTCGGAAATAACCGCAAAAGGAGGCGAACGTTTGTGTGCATCTGCTTGACTTTTTTGCGTCAATCTGCCATTTTCTCCATTACCCGAGGTCAGCTCCTCTCAAAGAAGGCTTCGTACATGCGATTCTGAAAAATCGAAAATTGGCCAGATCTTGCAATCGTGGTGTCATCTGAAAGGGAACATACTCCTCTTTCGATTGATGCACCTCTCATATTTTTATGTGCTTTACATTCGGAATTCACCGCAAAAGCAGGCGAACGTTTGTGTGCAACTGCTTGACTTTGTTGCGTAAATCTGCCATTTTCTCCATTACCCGAGTCAGCTCCGCTCAAAAAAGGCTTCGTACATGCGATTCTGAAAAATTAAAAATTGGCCAGATCTTGCAATCGTGGTGTCATCTGAAAGGGAACACGCTTCTCTTTCGAATGATGCACCTCTCATATCTCTATGTGCTTTACTTTCGGAAATAACCGCAAAAGGAGGCGAACGTTTGTGTGCAACTGCTTGACTTTTTTGCGTCAATCTGCCATTTTCTCCATTACCCGAGGTCAGCTATGCTCAAGAAAGGCTTCGTACATGCGATTCTGAAAAATCGAAAATTGGCCAGATCTTGGAATCGTGGTGTCATCTGAAAGAGAACATGCCCCACTTTCGATTGATGCACCTCTCATATCTGTATGTGCTTTACTTTCGGCAATAACCTCAAAAGGAGGCGAACGTTTGTGTGCAACTGCTTGACTTATTGCGTAAATCTGCCATTTTCTCCATTACCCGAGGTCAGCACCGCTCAAAGAAGGCTCCGTATATGCCAATCTGAAAAATCAAAAATTTTTCCAGTTCTTCCAATCGTGGTGTCATCTGAAAGGGAACACGCTCCACTTTCGATTGATGCACCCCTCATATATCTATGTGCTTTATTTTCCAAAATAACCGCAAAAGGAGGAAAAGGTTTGTGTGCAACTGCTTGACTTTTTTGCGTCAATCTGCCATTTTCTCCATTACCCGAGGTCAGCTCCGCTCAAAAAAGGCTTCGTACATGCGATTCTGAAAAATCGAAAATTGGCCATATCTTGCAATCGTGGTGTCATCTGGAAGGGAACATGCTCCTCTTTCGATTGATGCACCTCTAATATCTCTATGTACTGTACTTTCGGAAATAACCGCAAAAGGAGGCTAACGTTTGTGTGCAACTACTTGACTTTTTTGCGTCAATCTGCCATTTTCTCCATTACCCGAGGTCAGCTCCGCTCAAAGAAGGCTTCGTACATGCGATTCTGCATAATCGAAAATTGGCCAGATCTTGCAATCGTGGTGTCATCTGAAAGGGAACATGCTCCACTTTTGATTGATGCACCCCTCATATCTCTATGTGCTTTACATTCGGAATCAACCGCAAAAGGAGGAAAAGGTTTGTGCGCAACTGCTTGACTTATTGCGTAAATCTGCTATTTTCTCCATTACCCGAGGTTACCTATGCTCAAAAAAGGCTTCGTACATGCGATTCTGAAAAATCGAATATTGGCCAGATCTTGCAATCGTGGTGTCATCTGGAAGGGAACATGCTCCTCTTTCGATTGATGCACCTCTCATATCTCTATGTGCTTTACTTTCGGAAATAACCGCAAAAGGAGGCGAACGTTTGTGTGCAACTGCTTGACTTTTTTTGCGTCAATCTGCCATTTTCTCCATTACCCGAGGTCAGCTCCTCTCAAAGAAGGCTTCGTACATGCGATTCTGAAAAATCGAAAATTGGCCAGATCTTGCAATCGTGGTGTCATCTGAAAGGGAACATGCTCCTCTTTCGATTGGTGCACCTCTCATATTTTTATGTGCTTTACATTCGGAATTAACCGCAAAAGCAGGCAAACGTTTATGTGCAACTGCTTGACTTTGTTGCGTAAATCTGCCATTTTCTCCATTACCCGAGTCAGCTCCGCTCAAAAAAGGCTTCGTACATGCGATTCTGAAAAATTAAAAATTGGCCATATCTTGCAATCGTGGTGTCATCTGAAAGGGAACACGCTTCTCTTTCGAATGATGCACCTCTCATATCTCTATGTGCTTTACTTTCGGAAATAACCGCAAAAGGAGGCGAACGTTTGTGTGCAACTGCTTGACTTTTTTGCGTAAATCTGCCATTTTCTCCATTACCCGAGGTCAGCTCCTCTCAAAGAAGGCTTCGTACATGCGATTCTGAAAAATCGAAAATTGGCCAGATCTTGCAATCGTGGTGTCATCTGAAAGAGAACATGCCCCACTTTCGATTGATGCACCTCTCATATCTGTATGTGCTTTACTTTCGGCAATAACCTCAAAAGGAAGCGAACGTTTGTGTGCAACTGCTTGACTTATTGCGTAAATCTGCCATTTTCTCCATTACCCGAGGTCAGCACCGCTCAAAGAAGGCTCCGTATATGCCAATCTGAAAAATCAAAAATTTTTCCAGTTCTTCCAATCGTGGTGTCATCTGAAAGGGAACACGCTCCACTTTCGATTGATGCACCCCTCATATATCTATGTGCTTTATTTTCCAAAATAACCGCAAAAGGAGGAAAAGGTTTGTGTGCAACTGCTTGACTATTTTGCGTCAATCTGCCATTTTCTCCATTACCCGAGGTAAGCTATGCTCAAAAAAGGCTTCGTACATGCGATTCTGAAAAATCGAAAATTGGCCAGATCTTGCAATCGTGGTGTCATCTGGAAGGGAACATGCTCCTCTTTCGATTGATGCACCTCTAATATCTCTATGTGCTTTACTTTCGGAAATAACCGCAAAAGGAGGCGAACGTTTGTGTGCAACTACTTGACTTTTTTGCGTCAATCTGCCATTTTCTCCATTACCCGAGGTCAGCTCCGCTCAAAGAAGGCTTCGTACATGCGATTCTGCATAATCGAAAATTGGCCAGATCTTGCAATCGTGGTGTCATCTGAAAGGGAACATGCTCCACTTTTGATTGATGCACCCCTCATATCTCTATGTGCTTTACATTCGGAATCAACCGCAAAAGGAGGAAAATGTTTGTGCGCAACTGCTTGACTTATTGCGTAAATCTGCTATTTTCTCCATTACCCGAGGTTACCTATGCTCAAAAAAGGCTTCGTACATGCGATTCTGAAAAATCGAAAATTGGCCAGATCTTGCAATCGTGGTGTCATCTGGAAGGGAACATGCTCCTCTTTCGATTGATGCACCTCTCATATCTCTATGTGCTTTACTTTCGGAAATAACCGCAAAAGGAGGCGAACGTTTGTGTGCAACTGCTTGACTTTTTTGCGTCAATCTGCCATTTTCTCCATTGCCCGAGGTCGGCTCCGCTCAAAGAAGGCTTCGTACATGCGATTCTGCAAAATCGAAAATTGGCCAGATCTTGCAATCGTGGTGTCATCTGAAAGGGAACATGCTCCACTTTTGATTGATGCACCTCTCATATCTCTATGTGCTTTACATTCGGAATTAACCGCAAAAGGAGGGAAAGGTTTGTGCGCAACTGCTTGACTTATTGCGTAAATCTGCCATTTTCTCCATTACCCGAGGTCAGCTCCGCTCAAAGAAGGCTTCGTACATGCGATTCTGAAAAATCGAAAATTGGTCAGATCTTGCAATCGTGGTGTCATCTGAAAGGGAACATACTCCTCTTTCGATTGATGCACCTCTCATATTTTTATGTGCTTTACATTCGGAATTCACCGCAAAAGCAGGCGAACGTTTGTGTGCAACTGCTTGACTTTGTTGCGTAAATCTGCCATTTTCTCCATTACCCGAGTCAGCTCCGCTCAAAAAAGGCTTCGTACATGCGATTCTGAAAAATTAAAAATTGGCCAGATCTTGCAATCGTGGTGTCATCTGAAAGGGAACACGCTTCTCTTTCGAATGATGCACCTCTCATATCTCTATGTGCTTTACTTTCGGAAATAACCGCAAAAGGAGGCGAACGTTTGTGTGCAACTGCTTGACTTTTTTGCGTCAATCTGCCATTTTCTCCATTACCCGAGGTCAGCTATGCTCAAGAAAGGCTTCGTACATGCGATTCTGAAAAATCGAAAATTGGCCAGATCTTGGAATCGTGGTGTCATCTGAAAGAGAACATGCCCCACTTTCGATTGATGCACCTCTCATATCTGTATGTGCTTTACTTTCGGCAATAACCTCAAAAGGAGGCGAACGTTTGTGTGCAACTGCTTGACTTATTGCGTAAATCTGCCATTTTCTCCATTACCCGAGGTCAGCACCGCTCAAAGAAGGCTCCGTATATGCCAATCTGAAAAATCAAAAAATTTTCCAGTTCTTCCAATCGTGGTGTCATCTGAAAGGGAACACGCTCCACTTTCGATTGATGCACCCCTCATATATCTATGTGCTTTATTTTCCAAAATAACCGCAAAAGGAGGAAAAGGTTTGTGTGCAACTGCTTGACTTTTTTGCGTCAATCTGCCATTTTCTCCATTACCCGAGGTCAGCTCCGCTCAAAAAAGGCTTCGTACATGCGATTCTGAAAAATCGAAAATTGGCCAGATCTTGCAATCGTGGTGTCATCTGGAAGGGAACATGCTCCTCTTTCGATTGATGCACCTCTAATATCTCTATGTACTTTACTTTCGGAAATAACCGCAAAAGGAGGCGAACGTTTGTGTGCAACTACTTGACTTTTTTGCGTCAATCTGCCATTTTCTCCATTACCCGAGGTCAGCTCCGCTCAAAGAAGGCTTCGTACATGCGATTCTGCAAAATCGAAAATTGGCCAGATCTTGCAATCGTGGTGTCATCTGAAAGGGAACATGCTCCACTTTTGATTGATGCACCCCTCATATCTCTATGTGCTTTACATTCGGAATCAACCGCAAAAGGAGGAAAAGGTTTGTGCGCAACTGCTTGACTTATTGCGTAAATCTGCTATTTTCTCCATTACCCGAGGTTGCCTATGCTCAAAAAAGGCTTCGTACATGCGATTCTGAAAAATCGAAAATTGGCCAGATCTTGCAATCGTGGTGTCATCTGGAAGGGAACATGCTCCTCTTTCGATTGATGCACCTCTCATATCTCTATGTGCTTTACTTTCGGAAATAACCGCAAAAGGAGGCGAACGTTTGTGTGCAACTGCTTGACTTTTTTGCGTCAATCTGCCATTTTCTCCATTACCCGAGGTCAGCTCCGCTCAAAGAAGGCTTCGTACATGCGATTCTGAAAAATCGAAAATTGGCCAGATCTTGCAATCGTGGTGTCATCTGAAAGGGAACATGCTCCACTTTTGATTGATGCACCTCTCATATCTCTATGTGCTTTACATTCGGAATTAACCGCAAAAGGAGGAAAAGGTTTGTGTGCAACTGCTTGACTTATTGCGTAAATCTGCCATTTTCTCCATTACCCGAGGTCAGCTCCTCTCAAAGAAGGCTTCGTACATGCGATTCTGAAAAATCGAAAATTGGGCAGATCTTGCAACCGTGGTGTCATCTGAAAGGGAACATACTCCTCTTCCGATTGATGCACCTCTCATATTTTTATGTGCTTTACATTCGGAATTCACCGCAAAAGCAGGCGAACGTTTGTGTGCAACTGCTTGACTTTGTTGCGTAAATCTGCCATTTTCTCCATTACCCGAGGTCAGCTCCGCTCAAAAAAGGCTTCGTACATGCGATTCTGAAAAATTAAAAATTGGCCAGATCTTGCAATCGTGGTGTCATCTGAAAGGGAACACGCTTCTCTTTCGAATGATGCACCTCTCATATCTCTATGTGCTTTACTTTCCAAAATAACCGCAAAAGGAGGCGAACGTTTGTGTGCAACTGCTTGACTTTTTTGCGTAAATCTGCCATTTTCTCCATTACCCGGGGTCAGCTATGCTCAAGAAAGGCTTCGTACATGCGATTCTGAAAAATCAAAAATTGGCCAGATCTTGGAATCGTGGTGTCATCTGAAAGGGAACATGCTCCACTTTCGATTGATGCACCTCTCATATCTCTATGTGCTTTATATTCGGAATTACTCGCAAAAGCAGGCGAACGTTTGTGTGGAACTGCTTGACTTTTTTGCGTCAATCTGCCATTTTCTCCATTACCCGAGGTCAGCTCCGCTCAAAGAAGGCTTCGTACATGCGATTCTGCAAAATCGAAAATTGGCCAGATCTTGCAATCGTGGTGTTATCTGAAAGAGAACATGCCCCACTTTTGATTGATGCACCTCTCATATCTGTATGTGCTTTAATTTCAGCAATAACCTCAAAAGGAGGCGAACGTTTGTGTGCAACTGCTTGACTTATTGCGTAAATCTGCCATTTTCTCCATTACCCGAGGTCAGCACCGCTCAAAGAAGGCTCCGTATATGCCAATCTGAAAAATCAAAAATTTTTCAAGTTCTTCCAATCGTGGTGTCATCTGAAAGGGAACACGCTCCACTTTCGATTGATGCACCCCTCATATCTCTATGTGCTTTACTTTTAAAAATAACCGCAAAAGGAGGAAAAGGTTTGTGTGCAACTGCTTGACTTATTGCGCAAATCTGCCATTTTCTACATTACCCGAGGTCAGCACCGCTCAAAGAAGGCTCCGTATATGCGATTCTGAAAAAACAAAAATTTTTCCAGTTCTTGCAATCGTGGTGTCATCTGGAAGGGAACATGCTCCTCTTTCGATTGATGCACCTCTCATATCTCTATGTGCTTTACTTTCGGAATTAACCGCAAAAGCAGGCGAACGTTTGTGTGCAACTGCTTGACTTTTTTGCGTAAATCTGCCATTTTCTCCATTACCCGAGGTCAGCTCC
>NC_141794.1:7411349-7442466 GCF_054643075.1 Acanthaster planci
GTGTGCAACTGGTTGACTTGTTTGCGTAAATCTGCCATTCTCTCCATTACCCGAGGTCAGCTCCACTCAAAAAAGGCTCCGTATATGCGATTCTGAAAAAACAAAAATTTTTCCAGTTCGCACAATCGTGGTGTCATCTTAAAGGGACAATGCTCCTCTTCCCATTCATGCAAGTTTCGTATCCCTATGTGCTTTACTTTCGGAAATAACCGCAAAAGGAAGCTAAAGTTCGTAGGCAACATCTTGACATGTTTGCGTAAATCTGCCATTCTCTCCATTACCCCATTACACCTCTCGAAGAAGGCTTCGTACAAGCGATTCTGAAAAATCAAAAACTGTCCAGATCTTGCAATCGTGGTGTCATCTGAAAGGGAACACGCTCCACTTTCGATTAATGCACCTCTCATATCTCTATGTGCTTTACATTCGGAATTAACAGCAAAAGGAGGCGAACGTTTGTGTGCAACTGCTTGACTTTTTTGCGTAAATCTGCCATTTTCTCCATTACCCGAGGTCAGCTATGCTCAAAAAAGGCTCCGTATGTTTGATTCTGAAAAAGCAAAAATTTTCAAGATCTTGCAATCGTAGTGTCATCTAAAAGGGAACACACTCCACTTCCGATTGATGCACCTCCCATATCTCTATGTGCTTTACTTTCAGAAATAACCGCAAAAGCAGGCGAAGGTTTGTGTGCAACTGCTTGACTTTTTTGCGTAAATCTGCCATTTTCTCCATTACCCGAGGTCAGCTACTCTCAAAAAAGGCTTCGTACATGCGATTCTGAAAAATCAAAAATTGGCCAGATCTTGCAATCGTGGTGTCATCTGAAAGGGAACATGCTCAACTAATGATCGATGTACCTCTCATATCTCTATGTGCTTTATTTTCGGAAATAACCGCAAAAGGAGGCGAACGTTTGTGTGCAACTGCTTGACTTTTTTGCGTAAATCTGCCATTTTCTCCATTACCCGAGGTCAGCTCCGCTCAAAAAAGGCTTCGTACATGCGATTCTGAAAAATCGAAAATTGGCCAGATCTTGCAATCGTGGTGTCATCTGAAAGGGAACATGCTCCTCTTTCGATTGATGCACCTGTCATATCTCTATGCGCTTTACTTTCGGAAATAACCACAAAAGGAGGCAAACTTTTGTGTGCAACTGCTTGACTTTTTTGCGTAAATCTGCCATTTTCTCCATTACGCGAGGTCAGCACCGCTCAAAGAATGCTCCGTATATGCGATTCTGAAAAACAAATTTTTTTCCACTTCTCACAATCGTGGTGTCATCTGAAAGGGAACATGCTCCTCTTTCGATCGATGCACCTCTCATATCTCTATGTGCTTTACATTCGGAATTAACCGCAAAAGGAGGCAACAGTTGTGTGCAACTGCTTGACTTATTGCGTAAATCTGCCATTTTCTACATTACCCGAGGTCAGCACCGCTCAAAGAAGGCTCCGTATATGCGATTCTGAAAAAACAAAAGTGTTTCCAGTTCTTGCAATCGTGGTGTCATCTGGAAGGGAACATGCTCCACTTTCGATTGATGCACCTCTGATATCTCTATGTGCTTTACATTCGGAATTAACCGCAAAAGCAGGCGAACGTTTGTGTGCAACTGCTTGACTTTTTTGCGTCAATCTGCCATTTTCTCCATTACCCGAGGTCAGCTCCGCTCAAAAAAGGCTTCGTACATGCGATTCTGAAAAATCAAAAATTGGCCAGATCCTGCAATCGTGGTGTCATCTAAAAGGGAACACGCTCCTCTTCCCATTCATGCAAGTTTTATATCTGTATATGCTTTACTTTCGGAAATAACCACAAAAGGAGGACAAAATTTGTGTGCAACTGCTTGACTTTTTGCGTAAATCTGCCATTCTCTCTATTACCCGAGTTCGATCCCTCTTAAAGAAGGCTCCGTATGTTCGATTCTGAAAAATCAAAAATTGTCCAGATCTTGCAATCGTAGTGTCATCTAAAAGGGAACACACTCCACTTTCGATTGATGCACCTCCCATATCTCTATGTGCTTTACTTTCGGAAATAACCGCAAAAGGAGGCAACAGTTGTGTGCAACTGCTTGACTTATTGCGTAGATCTGCCATTTTCTACATTACCCGAGGTCAGCACCGCTCAAAGAAGGCTCCGTATATGCGATTCTGAAAAAACAAAAATTTTTCCAGATTTTGCAATCGTGGTGTCATCTGGAAGGGAACATGCTCCACTTTCGATTGATGCACCTCTGATATCTCTATGTGCTTTACATTCGGAATTAACCGCAAAAGCAGGCGAACGTTTGTGTGCAACTGCTTGACTTTTTTGCGTCAATCTGCCATTTTCTCCATTACCCGAGGTCAGCTCCGCTCAAAAAAGGCTTCGTACATGCGATTCTGAAAAATCGAAAATTGGCCAGATCTTGCAATCGTGGTGTCATCTGAAAGGGAACATGCTCCTCTTTCGATTGATGCACCTCTCATATCTCTATGTGCTTTACTTTCGGAATTAACGGCAAAAGCAGGCAGACGTTTGTGTGCAACTGCTTGACTTTTTTGCGGAAATCTGCCATTTTCTCCATTACCCGAGGTCAGCTCCGCTCAAAAAAGGCTTCGTACATGCGATTCTGAAAAATCAAAAATTGGCCAGATCTTGCAATCGTGGTGTCATCTGAAAGGGAACACGCTTCTCTTTCGATTGATGCACCCCTCATATCTCTATGTGCTTTACTTTCCCAAATAACCGCAAAAGGAGGAAAAGGTTTGTGTGCAACTGCTTGACTTATTGCGTAAATCTGCCATTTTCTCCATTACCCGAGGTCAGCACCGCTCAAAGAAGGCTCCGTATATGCGAATCTGAAAAATCAAAAATTTTTCCAGTTCTTGTAATCGTGGTGTCATCTGGAAGGGAAAATACTCCTCTTTCGATTGATGAACCTCTCATATCTCTATGTGCTTTACTTTCGGAAATAACCGCAAAAGTAGGCGAACGTTTGTGTGCAACTGCTTGACTTATTGCGTAAATCTGCCCTTTTCTCCATTACCCGAGTTCAGCTCCGCTCAAAAAAGGCTTCGTACATGCGATTCTGAAAAATCGAAAATTGGCCAGATCTTGCAATCGTGGTGTCATCTGAAAGGGAACATGCTCCTCTTTCGATTGATGCACCCCTCATATCTCTATGTACTTTACTTTTCCAAATAACCGCAAAAGGAGGAAAAGGTTTGTGTGCAACTGCTTGACTTATTGCGTAAATCTGCCATTTTCTCCATTACCCGAGTTCAGCTCCGCTCAAAAAAGGCTTCGTACATGCGATTCTGAAAAATCGAAAATTGGCCAGATCTTGCAATCGTGGTGTCATCTGAAAGGGAACATGCTCCTCTTTCGATTTATGCACCTCTCATATCTCTATGTGCTTTACTTTCGGAAATAACCGCAAAAGGAGGCAACAGTTGTGTGCAACTGCTTGACTTATTGCGTAAATCTGCCATTTTCTCCATTACCCGAGGTCAGCACCGCTCAAAGAAGGCTCCGTATATGCGATTCTGAAAAAACAAAAATTTTTCCAGTTCTTGCAATCGTGGTGTCATCTGGAAGGGAACATGCTCCACTTTCGATTGATGCACCTCTCATATCTCTATGTGCTTTACATTCGGAATTAACCGCAAAAGCAGGCGAACGTTTGTGTGCAACTGCTTGACTTTTTTGCATCAATCTGCCATTTTCTCCATTACCCGAGGTCAGCTCCGCTCAAAAAAGGCTTCGTACATGCGATTCTGAAAAATCGAAAATTGGCCAGATCTTGCAATCGTGGTGTCATCTGGAAGGGAACATGCTCCACTTTCGATTGATGCACCTCTCATATCTCTATGTGCTTTACTTTCGGAATTAACGGCAAAAGCAGGCAGACGTTTGTGTGCAACTGCTTGACTTTTTTGCGGAAATCTGCCATTTTCTCCATTACCCGAGGTCAGCTCCGCTCAAAAAAGGCTTCGTACATGCGGTTCTGAAAAATCAAAAATTGGCCAGATCTTGCAATCGTGGTGTCATCTGAAAGGGAACACGCTCCACTTTCGATTGATGCACCCCTCATATCTCTATGTGCTTTACTTTCCAAAATAACCGCAAAAGGAGGAAAAGGTTTGTGTGCAACTGCTTGACTTATTGCGTAAATGTGCCATTTTCTCCATTACCCGAGGTCAGCTATGCTCAAAAAAGGCTTCGTATATGCGAATCTCAAAAATCAAAAATTTTTCCAGTTTTTGCAATCGTGGTGTCATCTGGAAGGGAACATGCTCCTCTTTCGATTGATGCACCCCTCATATCTCTATGTGCTTTACTTTCGGAATTAACCACAAAAGGAGGCGAACGTTTGTTTGCAACTGCTTGACTTTTTTGCGTAAATCTACCATTTTCTCCATTACCCGAGGTCAGCTCCGCTCAAAAAAGGCTTCGTATATGCAAATCTCAAAAATCAAAAAATTTTCCAGTTTTTGCAATCGGGGTGTCATCTGGAAGGGAACATGCTCCTCTTTCGATTGATACACCTTTCATATCTCTATGTGCTTTACTTTCGGAATTAACCGCAAATGGAGGCGAACGTTTGTGTGCAACTGCCTGACTTTTTTGCGTAAATCTGCCATTTTCTCCATTACCCGAGGTCAGCTCCGCTCAAAAAAGGCTCCGTACATGCGATTCTGAAAAATCGAAAATTGGCCAGATCTTGCAATCGTGGTGTCATCTGAAAGGGAACATGCTCCACTTTCGATTGATGCACCTCTCATATCTCTATGTGCTTTACTTTCCAAAATAACCGCTAAAGGAGGAAAAGGTTTGTGTGCAACTGCTTGACTTATTGCGTAAATCTGCTATTTTCTCCATTACCCGGGGTTAGCTATTCTCAAAAAAGGCTTCGTACATGCGATTCTGAAAAATCGAAAATTGGCCAGATCTTGCAATCGTGGTGTCATCTGAAAGGGAACATGCTCCACTTTCGATTGATGCACCCCTCATATCTCTATGTGCTTTACATTCGGAATTAACGGCAAAAGCAGGCGAACGTTTGTGTGCAACTGCTTGACTTTTTTGCGGAAATCTGCCATTTTCTCCATTACCCGAGGTCAGCTCCGCTCAAAAAAGGCTTCGTACATGCGATTCTGAAAAATCAAAAATTGGCCAGATCTTGCAATCGTGGTGTCATCTGAAAGGGAACACGCTTCTCTTTCGATTGATGCACCCCTCATATCTCTATGTGCTTTACTTTCCCAAATAACCGCAAAAGGAGGAAAAGGTTTGTGTGCAACTGCTTGACTTATTGCGTAAATCTGCCATTTTCTCCATTACCCGAGGTCGGCACCGCTCAAAGAAGGCTCCGTATATGCGAATCTGAAAAATCAAAAAATTTTCCAGTTCTTGTAATCGTGGTGTCATCTGGAAGGGAACATGCTCCTCTTTCGATTGATGCACCTCTCATATCTCTATGTGCTTTAATTTCGGAAATAACCTCAAAAGGAGGCGAACGTTTGAGTGCAACTGCTTGATTTATTGCGTAAATCTGCCATTTTCTCCATTACCCGAGGTCAGCTATGGTCAAAAAAGGCTTCGTACAAGTGATTCTGAAAAAGAAAAAGTTGTCCAGATCTTGCAATCGTTTTGTCATCTTAATGGGACGATGCTCCTCTTCCCATTCATGCAAGTTTCATATCCCTATGTGCTTTACTTTCGGAATTAACCGCAAAAGCAGGCAAACGTTTGTGTGCAACTGCTTGACTCTTTTGCGGAAATCTGCCATTTTCTCCATTACCCGAGGTCAGCTCCACTCAAAAAAGGCTTCGTACATGCGATTCTGAAAAATCAAAAATTGGCCAGATCTTGCAATTGTGGTGTCATCTGAAAGGGAACACGCTCCATTTTCGATTGATGCACCCCTCATATCTCTATGTGCTTTACTTTCCAAAATAACCGCAAAAGGAGGAAAAGGTTTGTTTGCAACTGCTTGACTTATTGCGTAAATGTGCCATTTTCTCCATTACCCGAGGTTAGCTATGCTCAAAAAAGGCTTCGTATATGCGAATCTGAAAAAAAAAAATTTTTCCAGTTCTTGTAATCGTGGTGTCATCTGGAAGGGAACATGCTCCACTTTCGATTGATGCACCTTCCATATCTCTATGTGCTTTACTTTCGGAAATAACCTCAAAAGGAGGCGAACGTTTGTGTGCAACTGCTTGATTTATTGCGTAAATCTGCCATTTTCTCCATTACCCGAGGTCAGCACCGCTCAAAGAAGGCTCCGTATATGCCAATCTGAAAAAAACAAAATTTTTTCCAGTTCTCACAATCGTGGTGTCATATTAATGGGGCAATGCTCCTCTTCCCATTCATGCAAGTTTCGTATACCTATGTGGTTTACTGTCAGAATTAACCGCAAAAGCAGGCGAACGTTTCTTTGCAACTGCTGACTTTTTTTGCGTAAATCTGCCATTTTCTCCATTACCCGACGTCAGCTATGCTCAAAAAAGGCTTCGTACATGCGATTCTGAAAAATCTAAAATTGCCAGATCTTGCAATCGTGGTGTCATCTTAAAGGGAACACGCTCCACTTTCCATTGATGCACCTCTCATATCTTTATGTGCTTTACTTTCGGAAATAACCTCAAAAGGAGGCGAACGTTTGTGTGCAACTGCTTGACTTATTGCGTAAATCTGCTATTTTCTCCATTACCCGGGGTTAGCTATTCTCAAAAAAGGCTTCGTACATGCGATTCTGAAAAATCTAAAATTGGCCAGATCTTGGAATCGTGGTGTCATCTGAAAGGGAACATGCTCCACTTTCGATTGATGCACGCCTCATATCTCTATGTACTTTACTTTCCCAAATAACCGCAAAAGGAGGAAAAGGTTTGTGTGCAACTGCTTGACTTATTGCGCAAATCTGCCGTTTTCTCCATTACCTGAGGTCAGCTCCGCTCAAAGAAGGCTCCGTATATGCGATTCTGAAAAAAAAAAATTTTTCCAGTTCTTGCAATCGTGGTATCATCTGAAAGGGAACATGCTCCTCTTTCGATTGATGCACTTTTCATATCTCCATGTGCTTTACTTTCGGAATTAACCGCAAAAGCAGGCAAACGTTTGTGTGCAACTGCTTGACTCTTTTGCGGAAATCTGCCATTTTCTCCATTACCCGAGGTCAGCTCCACTCAAAAAAGGCTTCGTACATGCGATTCTGAAAAATCAAAAATTGGCCAGATCTTGCAATTGTGGTGTCATCTGAAAGGGAACACGCTCCACTTTCGATTGATGCACCCCTCATATCTCTATGTGCTTTACTTTCCAAAATAACCGCAAAAGGAGGAAAAGGTTTGTGTGCAACTGCTTGACTTATTGCGTAAATCTGCCATTTTCTCCATTACCCGAGTTCAGCTCCGCTCAAAAAAGGCTTCGTACATGCGATTCTGAAAAATCGAAAATTGCCCAGATCTTGCAATCGTGGTGTCATCTGAAAGGGAACATGCTCCACTTTCGATTGATGCACCCCTCATATCTCTATGTGCTTTACATTCGGAATTAACGGCAAAAGCAGGCGAACGTTTGTGTGCAACTGCTTGACTTTTTTGCGGAAATCTGCCATTTTCTCCATTACCCGAGGTCAGCTCCGCTCAAAAAAGGCTTCGTACATGCGATTCTGAAAAATCAAAAATTGGCCAGATCTTGCAATCGTGGTGTCATCTGAAAGGGAACACGCTTCTCTTTCGATTGATGCACCCCTCATATCTCTATGTGCTTTACTTTCCCAAATAACCGCAAAAGGAGGAAAAGGTTTGTGTGCAACTGCTTGACTTATTGCGTAAATCTGCCATTTTCTCCATTACCCGAGGTCAGCACCGCTCAAAGAAGGCTCCGTATATGCGAATCTGAAAAATCAAAAAATTTTCCAGTTCTTGTAATCGTGGTGTCATCTGGAAGGGAACATGCTCCTCTTTCGATTGATGCACCTCTCATATCTCTATGTGCTTTAATTTCGGAAATAACCTCAAAAGGAGGCGAACGTTTGAGTGCAACTGCTTGATTTATTGCGTAAATCTGCCATTTTCTCCATTACCCGAGGTCAGCTATGGAAAAAAAAGGCTTCGTACAAGTGATTCTGAAAAAGAAAAAGTTGTCCAGATCTTGCAATCGTTTTGTCATCTTAATGGGACGATGCTCCTCTTCCCATTCATGCAAGTTTCATATCCCTATGTGCTTTACTTTCGGAATTAACCGCAAAAGCAGGCAAACGTTTGTGTGCAACTGCTTGACTCTTTTGCGGAAATCTGCCATTTTCTCCATTACCCGAGGTCAGCTCCACTCAAAAAAGGCTTCGTACATGCGATTCTGAAAAATCAAAAATTGGCCAGATCTTGCAATTGTGGTGTCATCTGAAAGGGAACACGCTCCATTTTCGATTGATGCACCCCTCATATCTCTATGTGCTTTACTTTCCAAAATAACCGCAAAAGGAGGAAAAGGTTTGTTTGCAACTGCTTGACTTATTGCGTAAATGTGCCATTTTCTCCATTACCCGAGGTTAGCTATGCTCAAAAAAGGCTTCGTATATGCGAATCTGAAAAAAAAAATTTTTTTCCAGTTCTTGTAATCGTGGTGTCATCTGGAAGGGAACATGCTCCACTTTCGATTGATGCACCTTCCATATCTCTATGTGCTTTACTTTCGGAAATAACCTCAAAAGGAGGCGAACGTTTGTGTGCAACTGCTTGATTTATTGCGTAAATCTGCCATTTTCTCCATTACCCGAGGTCAGCACCGCTCAAAGAAGGCTCCGTATATGCCAATCTGAAAAAAACAAAATTTTTTCCAGTTCTCACAATCGTGGTGTCATATTAATGGGGCAATGCTCCTCTTCCCATTCATGCAAGTTTCGTATACCTATGTGGTTTACTGTCAGAATTAACCGCAAAAGCAGGCGAACGTTTCTTTGCAACTGCTTGACTTTTTTGCGTAAATCTGCCATTTTCTCCATTACCCGACGTCAGCTATGCTCAAAAAAGGCTTCGTACATGCGATTCTGAAAAATCTAAAATTGGCCAGATCTTGGAATCGTGGTGTCATCTTAAAGGGAACACGCTCCACTTTCCATTGATGCACCTCTCATATCTTTATGTGCTTTACTTTCGGAAATAACCTCAAAAGGAGGCGAACGTTTGTGTGCAACTGCTTGACTTATTGCGTAAATCTGCCTTTTTCTCCATTACCCGAGGTTAGCTATGCTCAAAAAAGGCTTCGTACATGCGATTCTGAAAAAGCAAAAATTGTCCAGATCTTGCAATCGTGGTGTCATCTGAAAGGGAACATGCTCCACTTTCGATTGATGCACGCCTCATATCTCTATGTACTTTACTTTCCCAAATAACCGCAAAAGGAGGAAAAGGTTTGTGTGCAACTGCTTGACTTATTGCGCAAATCTGCCGTTTTCTCCATTACCTGAGGTCAGCTCCGCTCAAAGAAGGCTCCGTATATGCGATTCTGAAAAAAAAAATTTCCAGTTCTTGCAATCGTGGTATCATCTGAAAGGGAACATGCTCCTCTTTCGATTGATGCACTTTTCATATCTCTATGTGCTTTACTTTCGGAATTAACCGCAAAAGCAGGCAAACGTTTGTGTGCAACTGCTTGACTCTTTTGCGGAAATCTGCCATTTTCTCCATTACCCGAGGTCAGCTCCACTCAAAAAAGGCTTCGTACATGCGATTCTGAAAAATCAAAAATTGGCCAGATCTTGCAATTGTGGTGTCATCTGAAAGGGAACACGCTCCACTTTCGATTGATGCACCCCTCATATCTCTATGTGCTTTACTTTCCAAAATAACCGCAAAAGGAGGAAAAGGTTTGTGTGCAACTGCTTGACTTATTGCGTAAATCTGCCATTTTCTCCATTACCCGAGTTCAGCTCCGCTCAAAAAAGGCTTCGTACATGCGATTCTGAAAAATCGAAAATTGCCCAGATCTTGCAATCGTGGTGTCATCTGAAAGGGAACATGCTCCTCTTTCGATTGATGCACCCCTCATATCTCTATGTACTTTACTTTTCCAAATAACCGCAAAAGGAGGAAAAGGTTTGTGTGCAACTGCTTGACTTATTGCGTAAATCTGCCATTTTCTCCATTACCCGAGTTCAGCTCCGCTCAAAAAAGGCTTCGTACATGCGATTCTGAAAAATCGAAAATTGCCCAGATCTTGCAATCGTGGTGTCATCTGAAAGGGAACATGCTCCTCTTTCGATTTATGCACCTCTCATATCTCTATGTGCTTTACTTTCGGAAATAACCGCAAAAGGAGGCAACAGTTGTGTGCAACTGCTTGACTTATTGCGTAAATCTGCCATTTTCTACATTACCCGAGGTCAGCACCGCTCAAAGAAGGCTCCGTATATGCGATTCTGAAAAAACAAAAAATTTTCCAGTTCTTGCAATCGTGGTGTCATCTGGAAGGGAACATGCTCCACTTTCGATTGATGCACCTCTGATATCTCTATGTGCTTTACATTCGGAATTAACCGCAAAAGCAGGCGAACGTTTGTGTGCAACTGCTTGACTTTTTTGCGTCAATCTGCCATTTTCTCCATTACCCGAGGTCAGCTCCGCTCAAAAAAGGCTTCGTACATGCGATTCTGAAAAATCGAAAATTGCCCAGATCTTGCAATCGTGGTGTCATCTGGAAGGGAACATGCTCCACTTTCGATTGATGCACCTCTCATATCTCTATGTGCTTTACTTTCGGAATTAACGGCAAAAGCAGGCAGACGTTTGTGTGCAACTGCTTGACTTTTTTGCGGAAATCTGCCATTTTCTCCATTACCCGAGGTCAGCTCCGCTCAAAAAAGGCTTCGTACATGCGGTTCTGAAAAATCAAAAATTGGCCAGATCTTGCAATTGTGGTGTCATCTGAAAGGGAACACGCTCCACTTTCGATTGATGCACCCCTCATATCTCTATGTGCTTTACTTTCCAAAATAACCGCAAAAGGAGGAAAAGGTTTGTGTGCAACTGCTTGACTTATTGCGTAAATGTGCCATTTTCTCCATTACCCGAGGTTAGCTATGCTCAAAAAAGGCTTCGTATATGCGAATCTCAAAAATCAAAAATTTTTCCAGTTTTTGCAATCGTGGTGTCATCTGGAAGGGAACATGCTCCTCTTTCGATTGATGCACCCCTCATATCTCTATGTGCTTTACTTTCGGAATTAACCACAAAAGGAGGCGAACGTTTGTTTGCAACTGCTTGACTTTTTTGCGTAAATCTACCATTTTCTCCATTACCCGAGGTCAGCTCCGTTCAAAAAAGGCTTCGTATATGCAAATCTCAAAAATCAAAAAATTTTCCAGTTTTTGCAATCAGGGTGTCATCTGGAAGGGAACATGCTCCTCTTTCGATTGATACACCTTTCATATCTCTATGTGCTTTACTTTCGGAATTAACCGCAAATGGAGGCGAACGTTTGTGTGCAACTGCTTGACTTTTTTGCGTAAATCTGCCATTTTCTCCATTACCCGAGGTCAGCTCCGCTCAAAAAAGGCTCCGTACATGCGATTCTGAAAAATCGAAAATTGGCCAGATCTTGCAATCGTGGTGTCATCTGAAAGGGAACATGCTCCACTTTCGATTGATGCACCTCTCATATCTCTATGTGCTTTACTTTCCAAAATAACCGCTAAAGGAGGAAAAGGTTTGTGTGCAACTGCTTGACTTATTGCGTAAATCTGCTATTTTCTCCATTACCCGGGGTTAGCTATTCTCAAAAAAGGCTTCGTACATGCGATTCTGAAAAATCGAAAATTGGCCAGATCTTGCAATCGTGGTGTCATCTGAAAGGGAACATGCTCCACTTTCGATTGATGCACCCCTCATATCTCTATGTGCTTTACATTCGGAATTAACGGCAAAAGCAGGCGAACGTTTGTGTGCAACTGCTTGACTTTTTTGCGGAAATCTGCCATTTTCTCCATTACCCGAGGTCAGCTCCGCTCAAAAAAGGCTTCGTACATGCGATTCTGAAAAATCAAAAATTGGCCAGATCTTGCAATCGTGGTGTCATCTGAAAGGGAACACGCTTCTCTTTCGATTGATGCACCCCTCATATCTCTATGTGCTTTACTTTCCCAAATAACCGCAAAAGGAGGAAAAGGTTTGTGTGCAACTGCTTGACTTATTGCGTAAATCTGCCATTTTCTCCATTACCCGAGGTCAGCACCGCTCAAAGAAGGCTCCGTATATGCGAATCTGAAAAATCAAAAATTTTTCCAGTTCTTGTAATCGTGGTGTCATCTGGAAGGGAACATGCTCCTCTTTCGATTGATGCACCTCTCATATCTCTATGTGCTTTAATTTCGGAAATAACCTCAAAAGGAGGCGAACGTTTGAGTGCAACTGCTTGATTTATTGCGTAAATCTGCCATTTTCTCCATTACCCGAGGTCAGCTATGGTCAAAAAAGGCTTCGTACAAGTGATTCTGAAAAAGAAAAAGTTGTCCAGATCTTGCAATCGTTTTGTCATCTTAATGGGACGATGCTCCTCTTCCCATTCATGCAAGTTTCATATCCCTATGTGCTTTACTTTCGGAATTAACCGCAAAAGCAGGCAAACGTTTGTGTGCAACTGCTTGACTCTTTTGCGGAAATCTGCCATTTTCTCCATTACCCGAGGTCAGCTCCACTCAAAAAAGGCTTCGTACATGCGATTCTGAAAAATCAAAAATTGGCCAGATCTTGCAATTGTGGTGTCATCTGAAAGGGAACACGCTCCATTTTCGATTGATGCACCCCTCATATCTCTATGTGCTTTACTTTCCAAAATAACCGCAAAAGGAGGAAAAGGTTTGTTTGCAACTGCTTGACTTATTGCGTAAATGTGCCATTTTCTCCATTACCCGAGGTTAGCTATGCTCAAAAAAGGCTTCGTATATGCGAATCTGAAAAAAAATTTTTTTTCCAGTTCTTGTAATCGTGGTGTCATCTGGAAGGGAACATGCTCCACTTTCGATTGATGCACCTCTCATATCTCTATGTGCTTTACTTTCGGAAATAACCTCAAAAGGAGGCGAACGTTTGTGTGCAACTGCTTGATTTATTGCGTAAATCTGCCATTTTCTCCATTACCCGAGGTCAGCACCGCTCAAAGAAGGCTCCGTATATGCCAATCTGAAAAAAACAAAATTTTTTCCAGTTCTCACAATCGTGGTGTCATATTAATGGGGCAATGCTCCTCTTCCCATTCATGCAAGTTTCGTATACCTATGTGGTTTACTGTCAGAATTAACCGCAAAAGCAGGCGAACGTTTCTTTGCAACTGCTTGACTTTTTTGCGTAAATCTGCCATTTTCTCCATTACCCGACGTCAGCTATGCTCAAAAAAGGCTTCGTACATGCGATTCTGAAAAATCTAAAATTGGCCAGATCTTGGAATCGTGGTGTCATCTTAAAGGGAACACGCTCCACTTTCCATTGATGCACCTCTCATATCTTTATGTGCTTTACTTTCGGAAATAACCTCAAAAGGAGGCGAACGTTTGTGTGCAACTGCTTGACTTATTGCGTAAATCTGCTATTTTCTCCATTACCCGGGGTTAGCTATTCTCAAAAAAGGCTTCGTACATGCGATTCTGAAAAATCTAAAATTGGCCAGATCTTGGAATCGTGGTGTCATCTGAAAGGGAACATGCTCCACTTTCGATTGATGCACGCCTCATATCTCTATGTACTTTACTTTCCCAAATAACCGCAAAAGGAGGAAAAGGTTTGTGTGCAACTGCTTGACTTATTGCGCAAATCTGCCGTTTTCTCCATTACCTGAGGTCAGCTCCGCTCAAAGAAGGCTCCGTATATGCGATTCTGAAAAAAAAAATTTCCAGTTCTTGCAATCGTGGTATCATCTGAAAGGGAACATGCTCCTCTTTCGATTGATGCACTTTTCATATCTCTATGTGCTTTACTTTCGGAATTAACCGCAAAAGCAGGTAAACGTTTGTGTGCAACTACTTGACTCTTTTGCGGAAATCTGCCATTTTCTCCATTACCCGAGGTCAGCTCCACTCAAAAAAGGCTTCGTACATGCGATTCTGAAAAATCAAAAATTGGCCAGATCTTGCAATTGTGGTGTCATCTGAAAGGGAACACGCTCCACTTTCGATTGATGCACCCCTCATATCTCTATGTGCTTTACTTTCTAAAATAACCGCAAAAGGAGGAAAAGGTTTGTGTGCAACTGCTTGACTTATTGCGCAAATCTGCCGTTTTCTCCATTACCCGAGGTTAGCTATGCTCAAAAAAGGCTTCGTATATGCGAATCTCAAAAATCAAAAATTTTTCCAGTTTTTGCAATCGTGGTGTCATCTGGAAGGGAACATGCTCCTCTTTCGATTGATGCACCCCTCATATCTCTATGTGCTTTACTTTCGGAATTAACCGCAAAAGGAGGCGAACGTTTGCTTGCAACTGCTTGACTTTTTTGCGTAAATCTACCATTTTCTCCATTACCCGAGGTCAGCTCCGCTCAAAAAAGGCTTCGTATATGCAAATCTCAAAAATCAAAAAATTTTCCAGTTTTTGCAATCGTGGTGTCATCTGGAAGGGAACATGCTCCTCTTTCGATTGATGCACCCCTCATATCTCTATGTGCTTTACTTTCCCAAATAACCGCAAAAGGAGGCGAACGTTTGTGTGCAACTGCTTGACTTTTTTGCGTAAATCTGCCATTTTCTCCATTACCCGAGGTCAGCTCCGCTCAAAAAAGGCTCCGTACATGCGATTCTGAAAAATCGAAAATTGGCCAGGTCTTGCAATCGTGGTGTCATCTGAAAGGGAACATGCTCCACTTTCGATTGATGCACCTCTCATATCTCTATGTGCTTTACTTTCCAAAATAACCGCAAAAGGAGGAAAAGGTTTGTGTGCAACTGCTTGACTTATTGCGTAAATCTGCTATTTTCTCCATTACCCGGGGTTAGCTATTCTCAAAAAAGGCTGCGTACATGCGATTCTGAAAAATCGAAAATTGGCCAGATCTTGTAATCGTGGTGTCATCTGAAAGGGAACATGCTCCACTTTCGATTAATGCACCTCTCATATCTCTATGTGCTTTACATTTGGAATTAACGGCAAAAGCAGGCGAACGTTTGTGTGCAACTGCTTGACTTTTTTGCGGAAATCTGCCATTCTCTCCATTACCCGAGGTCAGCTCCGCTCAAAAAAGGCTTCGTACATGCGATTCTGAAAAATCAAAAAATGGCCAGATCTTGCAATCGTGGTGTCATCTGAAAGGGAACACGCTTCTCTTTCGATTGATGCACCCCTCATATCTCTATGTGCTTTACTTTCCCAAATAACCGCAAAAGGAGGAAAAGGTTTGTGTGCAACTGCTTGACTTATTGCGTAAATCTGCCATTTTCTCCATTACCCGAGGTCGGCACCGCTCAAAGAAGGCTCCGTATATGCGAATCTGAAAAATCAAAAATTTTTCCAGTTCTTGTAATCGTGGTGTCATCTGGAAGGGAACATGCTCCTCTTTCGATTGATGCACCTCTCATATCTCTATGTGCTTTAATTTCGGAAATAACCTCAAAAGGAAGCGAACGTTTGAGTGCAACTGCTTGATTTATTGCGTAAATCTGCCATTTTCTCCATTACCCGAGGTCAGCTATGGTCAAAAAAGGCTTCGTACAAGTGATTCTGAAAAATCTAAAATTGGCCAGATCTTGCAATCGTGGTGTCATCTGAAAGGGAACATGCTCCACTTTCGATTGATGCACGCCTCATATCTCTATGTACTTTACTTTCCCAAATAACCGCAAAAGGAGGAAAAGGTTTGTGTGCAACTGCTTGACTTATTGCGCAAATCTGCCGTTTTCTCCATTACCTGAGGTCAGCTCCGCTCAAAGAAGGCTCCGTATATGCGATTCTGAAAAAAAAAAAAAATTTCCAGTTCTTGCAATCGTGGTATCATCTGAAAGGGAACATGCTCCTCTTTCGATTGATGCACTTTTCATATCTCTATGTGCTTTACTTTCGGAATTAACCGCAAAAGCAGGCAAACGTTTGTGTGCAACTGCTTGACTCTTTTGCGGAAATCTGCCATTTTCTCCATTACCCGAGGTCAGCTCCACTCAAAAAAGGCTTCGTACATGCGATTCTGAAAAATCAAAAATTGGCCAGATCTTGCAATTGTGGTGTCATCTGAAAGGGAACACGCTCCACTTTCGATTGATGCACCCCTCATATCTCTATGTGCTTTACTTTCCAAAATAACCGCAAAAGGAGGAAAAGGTTTGTGTGCAACTGCTTGACTTATTGCGTAAATCTGCCATTTTCTCCATTACCCGAGGTCAGCTCCGCTCAAAAAAGGCTTCGTACATGCGATTCTGAAAAATCTAAAATTGGCCAGATCTTGCAATCGTGGTGTCATCTGAAAGGGAACATGCTCCACTTTCGATTGATGCACCCCTCATATCTCTATGTACTTTACTTTCCCAAATAACCGCAAAAGGAGGAAAAGGTTTGTGTGCAACTGCTTGACTTATTGCGCAAATCTGCCGTTTTCTCCATTACCCGAGGTTAGCTATGCTCAAAAAAGGCTTCGTATATGCGAATCTCAAAAATCAAAAATTTTTTCAGTTTTTGCAATCGTGGTGTCATCTGGAAGGGAACATGCTCCTCTTTCGATTGATGCACCCCTCATATCTCTATGTGCTTTACTTTCGGAATTAACCGCAAAAGGAGGCGAACGTTTGCTTGCAACTGCTTGACTTTTTTGCGTAAATCTACCATTTTCTCCATTACCCGAGGTCAGCTCCGCTCAAAAAAGGCTCCGTACATGCGATTCTGAAAAATCGAAAATTGGCCAGGTCTTGCAATCGTGGTGTCATCTGAAAGGGAACATGCTCCACTTTCGATTGATGCACCTCTCATATCTCTATGTGCTTTACTTTCCAAAATAACCGCAAAAGGAGGAAAAGGTTTGTGTGCAACTGCTTGACTTATTGCGTAAATCTGCTATTTTCTCCATTACCCGGGGTTAGCTATTCTCAAAAAAGGCTTCGTACATGCGATTCTGAAAAATCGAAAATTGGCCAGATCTTGGAATCGTGGTGTCATCTGAAAGGGAACATGCTCCACTTTCGATTGATGCACCTCTCATATCTCTATGTGCTTTACATTCGGAATTAACGGCAAAAGCAGGCGAACGTTTGTGTGCAACTGCTTGACTTTTTTGCGGAAATCTGCCATTTTCTCCATTACCCGAGGTCAGCTCCGCTCAAAAAAGGCTTCGTACATGCGATTCTGAAAAATCAAAAATTGGCCAGATCTTGCAATCGTGGTGTCATCTGAAAGGGAACACGCTTCTCTTTCGATTGATGCACCCCTCATATCTCTATGTGCTTTACTTTCCCAAATAACCGCAAAAGGAGGAAAAGGTTTGTGTGCAACTGCTTGACTTATTGCGTAAATCTGCCATTTTCTCCATTACCCGAGGTCAGCACCGCTCAAAGAAGGCTCCGTATATGCGAATCTGAAAAATCAAAAATTTTTCCAGTTCTTGTAATCGTGGTGTCATCTGGAAGGGAACATGCTCCTCTTTCGATTGATGCACCTCTCATATCTCTATGTGCTTTAATTTCGGAAATAACCTCAAAAGGAAGCGAACGTTTGAGTGCAACTGCTTGATTTATTGCGTAAATCTGCCATTTTCTCCATTACCCGAGGTCAGCTATGGTCAAAAAAGGCTTCGTACAAGTGATTCTGAAAAATCTAAAATTGGCCAGATCTTGCAATCGTGGTGTCATCTGAAAGGGAACATGCTCCACTTTCGATTGATGCACGCCTCATATCTCTATGTACTTTACTTTCCCAAATAACCGCAAAAGGAGGAAAAGGTTTGTGTGCAACTGCTTGACTTATTGCGCAAATCTGCCGTTTTCTCCATTACCTGAGGTCAGCTCCGCTCAAAGAAGGCTCCGTATATGCGATTCTGAAAAAAAAAAAAATTTCCAGTTCTTGCAATCGTGGTATCATCTGAAAGGGAACATGCTCCTCTTTCGATTGATGCACTTTTCATATCTCTATGTGCTTTACTTTCGGAATTAACCGCAAAAGCAGGCAAACGTTTGTGTGCAACTGCTTGACTCTTTTGCGGAAATCTGCCATTTTCTCCATTACCCGAGGTCAGCTCCACTCAAAAAAGGCTTCGTACATGCGATTCTGAAAAATCAAAAATTGGCCAGATCTTGCAATTGTGGTGTCATCTGAAAGGGAACACGCTCCACTTTCGATTGATGCACCCCTCATATCTCTATGTGCTTTACTTTCCAAAATAACCGCAAAAGGAGGAAAAGGTTTGTGTGCAACTGCTTGACTTATTGCGTAAATGTGCCATTTTCTCCATTACCCGAGGTTAGGTATGCTCAAAAAAGGCTTCGTATATGCGAATCTCAAAAATCAAAAATTTTTCCAGTTTTTTGCAATCGTGGTGTCATCTGGAAGGGAACATGCTCCTCTTTCGATTGATGCACCCCTCATATCTCTATGTGCTTTACTTTCGGAATTAACCGCAAAAGGAGGCGAACGTTTGTTTGCAACTGCTTGACTTTTTTGCGTAAATCTACCATTTTCTCCATTACCCGAGGTCAGCTCCGCTCAAAAAAGGCTTCGTATATGCAAATCTCAAAAATCAAAAAATTTTCCAGTTTTTGCAATCGTGGTGTCATCTGGAAGGGAACATGCTCCTCTTTCGATTGATACACCTTTCATATCTCTATGTGCTTTACTTTCGGAATTAACCGCAAATGGAGGCGAACGTTTGTGTGCAACTGCTTGACTTTTTTGCGTAAATCTGCCATTTTCTCCATTACCCGAGGTCAGCTCCGCTCAAAAAAGGCTCCGTACATGCGATTCTGAAAAATCGAAAATTGGCCAGATCTTGCAATCGTGGTGTCATCTGAAAGGGAACATGCTCCACTTTCGATTGATGCTCCTCTCATGTCTCTATGTGCTTTACTTTCCAAAATAACCGCAAAAGGAGGAAAAGGTTTGTGTGCAACTGCTTGACTTATTGCGTAAATCTGCCATTTTCTCCATTACCCGAGGTCAGCACCGCTCAAAGAAGGCTCCGTATATGCGAATCTGAAAAATCAAAAATTTTTCCAGTTCTTGTAATCGTGGTGTCATCTGGAAGGGAACATGCTCCTCTTTCGATTGATGCACCTCTCATATCTCTATGTGCTTTAATTTCGGAAATAACCTCAAAAGGAAGCGAACGTTTGAGTGCAACTGCTTGATTTATTGCGTAAATCTGCCATTTTCTCCATTACCCGAGGTCAGCTATGGTCAAAAAAGGCTTCGTACAAGTGATTCTGAAAAATCTAAAATTGGCCAGATCTTGCAATCGTGGTGTCATCTGAAAGGGAACATGCTCCACTTTCGATTGATGCACGCCTCATATCTCTATGTACTTTACTTTCCCAAATAACCGCAAAAGGAGGAAAAGGTTTGTGTGCAACTGCTTGACTTATTGCGCAAATCTGCCGTTTTCTCCATTACCTGAGGTCAGCTCCGCTCAAAGAAGGCTCCGTATATGCGATTCTGAAAAAAAAAAAATTTCCAGTTCTTGCAATCGTGGTATCATCTGAAAGGGAACATGCTCCTCTTTCGATTGATGCACTTTTCATATCTCTATGTGCTTTACTTTCGGAATTAACCGCAAAAGCAGGCAAACGTTTGTGTGCAACTGCTTGACTCTTTTGCGGAAATCTGCCATTTTCTCCATTACCCGAGGTCAGCTCCACTCAAAAAAGGCTTCGTACATGCGATTCTGAAAAATCAAAAATTGGCCAGATCTTGCAATTGTGGTGTCATCTGAAAGGGAACACGCTCCACTTTCGATTGATGCACCCCTCATATCTCTATGTGCTTTACTTTCCAAAATAACCGCAAAAGGAGGAAAAGGTTTGTGTGCAACTGCTTGACTTATTGCGTAAATCTGCCATTTTCTCCATTACCCGAGGTTAGCTATGCTCAAAAAAGGCTTCGTATATGCGAATCTCAAAAATCAAAAATTTTTCCAGTTTTTGCAATCGTGGTGTCATCTGGAAGGGAACATGCTCCTCTTTCGATTGATGCACCCCTCATATCTCTATGTGCTTTACTTTCGGAATTAACCGCAAAAGGAGGCGAACGTTTGTGTGCAACTGCTTGACTTTTTTGCGTAAATCTACCATTTTCTCCATTACCCGAGGTCAGCTCCGCTCAAAAAAGGCTTCGTATATGCAAATCTCAAAAATCAAAAAATTTTCCAGTTTTTGCAATCGTGGTGTCATCTGGAAGGGAACATGCTCCTCTTTCGATTGATACACCTTTCATATCTCTATGTGCTTTACTTTCGGAATTAACCGCAAAAGGAGGCGAACGTTTGTGTGCAACTGCTTGACTTTTTTGCGTAAATCTACCATTTTCTCCATTACCCGAGGTCAGCTCCGCTCAGAAAAGGCTCCGTACATGCGATTCTGAAAAATCGAAAATTGGCCAGATCTTGCAATCGTGGTGTCATCTGAAAGGGAACATGCTCCACTTTCGATTGATGCACCTCTCATATCTCTATGTGCTTTACTTTCCAAAATAACCGCAAAAGGAGGAAAAGGTTTGTGTGAAACTGCTTGACTTATTGCGTAAATCTGCTATTTTCTCCATTACCCGGGGTTAGCTATTCTCAAAAAAGGCTTCGTACATGCGATTCTGAAAAATCGAAAATTGGCCAGATCTTGTAATCGTGGTGTCATCTGGAAGGGAACATGCTCCTCTTTCGATTGATGCACCTCTCATATCTCTATGTGCTTTAATTTCGGAAATAACCTCAAAAGGAGGCGAACGTTTGAGTGCAACTGCTTGATTTATTGCGTAAATCTGCCATTTTCTCCATTACCCGAGGTCAGCTATGGTCAAAAAAGGCTTCGTACAAGTGATTCTGAAAAAGAAAAAGTTGTCCAGATCTTGCAATCGTTTTGTCATCTTAAAGGGACGATGCTCCTCTTCCCATTCATGCAAGTTTCGTATCCCTATGTTCTTTACTTTCGGAATTAACCGCAAAAGCAGGCAAACGTTTGTGTGCAACTGCTTGACTCTTTTGCGGAAATCTGCCATTTTCTCCATTACCCGAGGTCAGCTCCACTCAAAAAAGGCTTCGTACATGCGATTCTGAAAAATCAAAAATTGGCCAGATCTTGCAATTGTGGTGTCATCTGAAAGGGAACACGCTCCACTTTCGATTGATGCACCCCTCATATCTCTATGTGCTTTACTTTCCCAAATAACCGCAAAAGGAGGAAAAGGTTTGTGTGCAACTGCTTGACTTATTGCGTAAATCTGCCATTTTCTCCATTACCCGAGGTTAGCTATGCTCAAAAAAGGCTTCGTATATGCGAATCTCAAAAATCAAAAATTTTTCCAGTTTTTGCAATCGTGGTGTCATCTGGAAGGGAACATGCTCCTCTTTCGATTGATGCACCCCTCATATCTCTATGTGCTTTACTTTCGGAATTAACCGCAAAAGCAGGCGAACGTTTGTGTGCAACTTCTTGACTTTTTTGCGTCAATCTGCCATTTTCTCCATTACCCGAGGTCAGCTCCGCTCAAAGAAGGCTTCGTACATGCGATTCTGAAAAATCGAAAATTGGCCAGATCTTGGAATCGTGGTGTCATCTGAGAGGGAACATACTCCACTTTCGATTGATGCACCTTTCATATCTCTATGTGCTTTACTTTCGAAAATAACCGCAAAAGGAGCAAAAAAGTTTGAGTGCAACTGCTTGACTTATTGCGTAAATCTGCCATTTTCTCCATTACTCGAAGTCAGCTACCCTCAAAAAAGGCTTCGTACATGCGATTCTGAAAAATCAAAAATTGGCCAGATCTTGCAATCGTGGTATCATCTGAAAGAGAACATGCCCCACTTTCGATTGATGTACCTCTCATATCTCTATGTGCTTTACTTTCCAAAATAACCTGAAAAGGAGGCAAACGTTTGTGTGCAACTGCTTGACTTATTGCGTAAATCTGCCATTTTCTCCATTACCGGAGGTTAGCTATGCTCAAAAAAGGCTTCGCATATGCCAATCTCAAAAATCAAAAAATTTTCCAGTTTTTGCAATCATGGTGTCATCTGGAAGGGAACATGCTCCTCTTTCGATTGATACACCTTTCATATCTCTATGTGCTTTACTTTCGGAATTAACGGCAAAAGCAGGCGAACGTTTGTGTGCAACTGCTTGACTTTTTTGCGGAAATCTGCCATTTTCTCCATTACCCGAGGTCAGCTCCGCTCAAAAAAGGCTTCGTACATGCGATTCTGAAAAATCAAAAATTGGCCAGATCTTGCAATCGTGGTGTCATCTGAAAGGGAACATGCTCCTCTTTCGATTGATGCACCCTTCATATCTCTATGTGCTTTACTTTCGGAATTAACCGCAAAAGGAGGCGAACGTTTGTTTGCAACTGCTTGACTTTTTTGCGTAAAGCTGCCATATTCTCCATTACCCGATGTCGGCACCGCTCAAAGAAGGCTCCGTATATGCGAATCTGAAAAATCAAAAATTTTTCCCGTTCTTGTAATCGTGGTGTCATCTGGAAGGGAACATGCTCCTCTTTCGATTGATGCACCTCTCATATCTCTATGTGCTTTACTTTCGGAAATAACCTCAAAAGGAGGCGAACGTTTGTGTGCAACTGCTTGATTTATTGCCTAAATCTGCCATTTTCTCCATTACCCGAGGTCAGCTATGGTCAAAAAAGGCTTCGTACAAGTGATTCTGAAAAATAAAAAGTTGCCCAGATCTTGCAATCATTTTGTCATCTTAATGGGACGATGCTCCTCTTCCCATTCATGCAAGTTTCGTATCCCTATGTGCTTTACTTTCGGAATTAACCGCAAAATCAGGCGAACGTTTGTGTGCAACTGCTTGACTTTTTTGTGTCAATCTGCCATTTTCTCCATTACCCGAGGTCAGCTCCGCTCAAAAAAGGCTTCGTACATGCGATTCTGAAAAATCTAAAATTGGCCAGATCTTGCAATTGTGGTGTCATCTGAAAGGGAACACGCTCCACTTTCGATTGATGCACCTCTCATATCTCTATGTGCTTTACTTTCGAAAATAATTGCAAAAGGAGGAAAAAGTTTGAGTGCAACTGCTTGACTTATTGCGTAAATCTGCCATTTTCTCCATTACCCGATGTCAGCTCCACTCAAAAAAGGCTTCGTACATGCGATTCTGAAAAATCAAAAATTGGCCAGATCTTGCAATCGTTGTGTCATCTTAAAGAGAACATGCCCCACTTTCGATTGATGCACCTCTCATATCTCTATGTGCTTTACTTTCGGAAATAACCTCAAAAGGAGGCGAACGTTTGTGTGCAACTGCTTGACTTTTTTGCGGAAATCTGCCATTTTCTCCATTACCCGAGGTCAGCTCCGCTCAAAAAAGGCTTCGTACATGCGATTCTGAAAAATCAAAAAATGGCCAGATCTTGCAATCGTGGTGTCATCTGAAAGGGAACACGCTTCTCTTTCGATTGATGCACCCCTCATATCTCTATGTGCTTTACTTTCCCAAATAACCGCAAAAGGAGGAAAAGGTTTGTGTGCAACTGCTTGACTTATTGCGTAAATCTGCCATTTTCTCCATTACCCGAGGTCAGCACCGCTCAAAGAAGGCTCCGTATATGCGAATCTGAAAAATCAAAAATTTTTCCAGTTCTTGTAATCGTGGTGTCATCTGGAAGGGAACATGCTCCTCTTTCGATTGATGCACCTCTCATATCTCTATGTGCTTTAATTTCGGAAATAACCTCAAAAGGAGGCGAACGTTTGAGTGCAACTGCTTGATTTATTGCGTAAATCTGCCATTTTCTCCATTACCCGAGGTCAGCTATGGTCAAAAAAGGCTTCGTACAAGTGATTCTGAAAAAGAAAAAGTTGTCCAGATCTTGCAATCGTTTTGTCATCTTAAAGGGACGATGCTCCTCTTCCCATTCATGCAAGTTTCGTATCCCTATGTTCTTTACTTTCGGAATTAACCGCAAAAGCAGGCAAACGTTTGTGTGCAACTGCTTGACTCTTTTGCGGAAATCTGCCATTTTCTCCATTACCCGAGGTCAGCTCCACTCAAAAAAGGCTTCGTACATGCGATTCTGAAAAATCAAAAATTGGCCAGATCTTGCAATTGTGGTGTCATCTGAAAGGGAACACGCTCCACTTTCGATTGATGCACCCCTCATATCTCTATGTGCTTTATTTTCCCAAATAACCGCAAAAGGAGGAAAAGGTTTGTGTGCAACTGCTTGACTTATTGCGTAAATGTGCCATTTTCTCCATTACCCGAGGTTAGCTATGCTCAAAAAAGGCTTCGTATATGCGAATCTCAAAAATCAAAAATTTTTCCAGTTTTTGCAATCGTGGTGTCATCTGGAAGGGAACATGCTCCTCTTTCGATTGATGCACCCCTCATATCTCTATGTGCTTTACTTTCGGAATTAACCGCAAAAGCAGGCGAACGTTTTTGTGCAACTTCTTGACTTTTTTGCGTCAATCTGCCATTTTCTCCATTACCCGAGGTCAGCTCCGCTCAAAGAAGGCTTCGTACATGCGATTCTGAAAAATCGAAAATTGGCCAGATCTTGGAATCGTGGTGTCATCTGAGAGGGAACATACTCCACTTTCGATTGATGCACCTTTCATATCTCTATGTGCTTTACTTTCGAAAATAACCGCAAAAGGAGCAAAAAAGTTTGAGTGCAACTGCTTGACTTATTGCGTAAATCTGCCATTTTCTCCATTACCCGAAGTCAGCTACCCTCAAAAAAGGCTTCGTACATGCGATTCTGAAAAATCAAAAATTGGCCAGATCTTGCAATCGTGGTATCATCTGAAAGAGAACATGCCCCACTTTCGATTGATGTACCTCTCATATCTCTATGTGCTTTACTTTCCAAAATAACCTGAAAAGGAGGCAAACGTTTGTGTGCAACTGCTTGACTTATTGCGTAAATCTGCCATTTTCTCCATTACCGGAGGTTAGCTATGCTCAAAAAAGGCTTCGCATATGCCAATCTCAAAAATCAAAAAATTTTCCAGTTTTTGCAATCATGGTGTCATCTGGAAGGGAACATGCTCCTCTTTCGATTGATACACCTTTCATATCTCTATGTGCTTTACTTTCGGAATTAACGGCAAAAGCAGGCGAACGTTTGTGTGCAACTGCTTGACTTTTTTGCGGAAATCTGCCATTTTCTCCATTACCCGAGGTCAGCTCCGCTCAAAAAAGGCTTCGTACATGGGATTCTGAAAAATCACAAATTGGCCAGATCTTGCAATCGTGGTGTCATCTGAAAGGGAACTCGCTTCTCTTTCGATTGATGCACCCTTCATATCTCTATGTGCTTTACTTTCGGAATTAACCGCAAAAGGAGGCGAACGTTTGTTTGCAACTGCTTGACTTTTTTGCGTAAAGCTGCCATATTCTCCATTACCCGATGTCGGCACCGCTCAAAGAAGGCTCCGTATATGCGAATCTGAAAAATCAAAAATTTTTCCAGTTCTTGTAATCGTGGTGTCATCTGGAAGGGAACATGCTCCTCTTTCGATTGATGCACCTGTCATATCTCTATGTGCTTTACTTTCGGAAATAACCTCAAAAGGAGGCGATCGTTTGTGTGCAACTGCTTGATTATTGCGTAAATCTGCCATTTTCTCCATTACCCGAGGTCAGCTATGGTCAAAAAAGGCTTCGTACAAGTGATTCTGAAAAATAAAAAGTTGTCCAGATCTTGCAATCGTTTTGTCATCTTAATGGGACGATGCTCCTCTTCCCATTCATGCAAGTTTCGTATCCCTATGTGCTTTACTTTCGGAATTAACCGCAAAATCAGGCGAACGTTTGTGTGCAACTGCTTGACTTTTTTGTGTCAATCTGCCATTTTCTCCATTACCCGAGGTCAGCTCCGCTCAAAAAAGGCTTCGTACATGCGATTCTGAAAAATCTAAAATTGGCCAGATCTTGCAATTGTGGTGTCATCTGAAAGGGAACACGCTCCACTTTCGATTGATGCACCTCTCATATCTCTATGTGCTTTACTTTCGAAAATAATTGCAAAAGGAGGAAAAAGTTTGAGTGCAACTGCTTGACTTATTGCGTAAATCTGCCATTTTCTCCATTACCCGATGTCAGCTCCACTGAAAAAAGGCTTCGTACATGCGATTCTGAAAAATCAAAAATTGGCCAGATCTTGCAATCGTGGTGTCATCTGAAAGAGAACATGCCCCACTTTCGATTGATGCACCTCTCATATCTCTATGTGCTTTACTTTCGGAAATAACCGCAAAAGGAGGCGAACGTTTGTGTGCAACTGCTTGACTTTTTTGCGGAAATCTGCCATTTTCTCCATTACCCGAGGTCAGCTCCGCTCAAAAAAGGCTTCGTACATGCGATTCTGAAAAATCAAAAATTGGCCAGATCTTGCAATCGTGGTGTCATCTGAAAGGGAACACGCTTCTCTTTCGATTGATGCACCCCTCATATCTCTATGTGCTTTACTTTCCCAAATAACCGCAAAAGGAGGAAAAGGTTTGTGTGCAACTGCTTGACTTATTGCGTAAATCTGCCATTTTCTCCATTACCCGAGGTCAGCACCGCTCAAAGAAGGCTCCGTATATGCGAATCTGAAAAATCAAAAATTTTTCCAGTTCTTGTAATCGTGGTGTCATCTGGAAGGGAACATGCTCCTCTTTCGATTGATGCACCTCTCATATCTCTATGTGCTTTACTTTCGGAAATAACCGCAAAAGGAGGCGAACGTTTGTGTGCAACTGCTTGACTTATTGCGTAAATCTGCCATTTTCTCCATTACCCGAGGTCAGCTATGGTCAAAAAAGGCTTCGTACAAGTGATTCTGAAAAATAAAAAGTTGTCCAGATCTTGCAATCGTTTTGTCATCTTAAAGGGACGATGCTCCTCTTCCCATTCATGCAAGTTTCGTATCCCTATGTGCTTTACTTTCGGAATTAACCGCAAAAGCAGGCGAACGTTTGTGTGCAACTGCTTGACTCTTTTGCGGAAATCTGCCATTTTCTCCATTACCCGAGGTCAGCTCCACTCAAAAAAGGCTTCGTACATGCGATTCTGAAAAATCAAAAATTGGCCAGATCTTGCAATTGTGGTGTCATCTGAAAGGGAACACGCTCCACTTTCGATTGATGCACCCCTCATATCTCTATGTGCTTTATTTTCCCAAAAAACCGCAAAAGGAGGAAAAGGTTTGTGTGCAACTGCTTGACTTATTGCGTAAATGTGCCATTTTCTCCATTACCCGAGGTTAGCTATGCTCAAAAAAGGCTTCGTATATGCGAATCTCAAAATCAAAAATTTTTCCAGTTTTTGCAATCGTGGTGTCATCTGGAAGGGAACATGCTCCTCTTTCGATTGATGCACCCCTCATATCTCTATGTGCTTTACTTTCGGAATTAACCGCAAAAGCAGGCGAACGTTTTTGTGCAACTTCTTGACTTTTTTGCGTCAATCTGCCATTTTCTCCATTACCCGAGGTCAGCTCCGCTCAAAGAAGGCTTCGTACATGGGATTCTGAAAAATCGAAAATTGGCCAGATCTTGGAATCGTGGTGTCATCTGAGAGGGAACATACTCCACTTTCGATTGATGCACCTTTCATATCTCTATGTGCTTTACTTTCGAAAATAACCGCAAAAGGAGCAAAAAAGTTTGAGTGCAACTGCTTGACTTATTGCGTAAATCTGCCATTTTCTCCATTACCCGAAGTCAGCTACCCTCAAAAAAGGCTTCGTACATGCGATTCTGAAAAATCAAAAATTGGCCAGATCTTGCAATCGTGGTATCATCTAAAAGAGAACATGCCCCACTTTCGATTGATGTACCTCTCATATCTCTATGTGCTTTACTTTCCAAAATAACCTGAAAAGGAGGCAAACGTTTGTGTGCAACTGCTTGACTTATTGCGTAAATCTGCCATTTTCTCCATTACCGGAGGTTAGCTATGCTCAAAAAAGGCTTCGCATATGCCAATCTCAAAAATCAAAAAATTTTCCAGTTTTTGCAATCATGGTGTCATCTGGAAGGGAACATGCTCCTCTTTCGATTGATACACCTTTCATATCTCTATGTGCTTTACTTTCGGAATTAACGGCAAAAGCAGGCGAACGTTTGTGTGCAACTGCTTGACTTTTTTGCGGAAATCTGCCATTTTCTCCATTACCCGAGGTCAGCTCCGCTCAAAAAAGGCTTCGTACATGGGATTCTGAAAAATCACAAATTGGCCAGATCTTGCAATCGTGGTGTCATCTGAAAGGGAACTCGCTTCTCTTTCGATTGATGCACCCTTCATATCTCTATGTGCTTTACTTTCGGAATTAACCGCAAAAGGAGGCGAACGTTTGTTTGCAACTGCTTGACTTTTTTGCGTAAAGCTGCCATATTCTCCATTACCCGATGTCGGCACCGCTCAAAGAAGGCTCCGTATATGCGAATCTGAAAAATCAAAAATTTTTCCCGTTCTTGTAATCGTGGTGTCATCTGGAAGGGAACATGCTCCTCTTTCGATTGATGCACCTCTCATATCTCTATGTGCTTTACTTTCGGAAATAACCTCAAAAGGAGGCGAACGTTTGTGTGCAACTGCTTGATTTATTGCCTAAATCTGCCATTTTCTCCATTACCCGAGGTCAGCACCGCTCAAAGAAGGCTACGTATATGCGATTCTGAAAAATCAAAAATTGGCCAGATCTTGCAATCGTGGTGTCATCTGAAAGGGAACACGCTCCACTTTCGATTGATGCACCCCTCATATCTCTATGTGCTTTACTTTCCAAAATAACCGCAAAAGGAGAAAAAGGTTTGTGTGAAACTGCTTGACTTATTGCGTAAATCTGCCTTTTCTGCATTACCCGATGTCAGCACCGCTCAAAGAAGGCTCCGTATATGCCAATCTCAAAAATTTTTCCAGTTCTTGCAATCGTAGTGTTGTCTGGAAGGGAGCAAGCTCCTCTTTCGATTGATGCACCTCTCATATCTCTATGTGCTTTACTTTCGAAAATAACCGCAAAAGCAGGCGAACGTTTGTGTGCAACTGCTTGACTTTGTTGCGTCAATCTGCCATTTTCTCCATTACCCGAGGTCAGCTATGCTCAAAAAAGGCTTCGTACATGCAATTCTGAAAAATCGAAAATTGGCCAGATCTTGCAATCGTGCTGTCATCTGAAAGGGAACATGCTCCTCTTTCGATTGATGCACCTATTATATCTCTATGTGCTTTACTTTCGGAATTAACCGCAAAAGCAGGCGAACGTTTGTGTGCAACTGCTTGACATTTTTGTGTAAATCTGCCATTTTCTCCATTACCCGAGGTCAGCTCCACTCAAAAAAGGCTTCGTACATGCGATTCTGAAAAATCAAAAATTGGCCAAATCTTGCAATCGTGGTGTCATCTGAAAGGGAACACGCTCCACTTTCGATTGATGCACCCCTCATATCTCTATGTGCTTTACTTTCCAAAATAACCGCAAAAGGAGGAAAAGGTTTGTGTGCAACTGCTTGACTTATTGCGTAAATCTGCCATTTTCTCCATTACCCGAGGTTAGCTATGCTCAAAAAAGGCTTCGTATATGCGAATCTCAAAAATCAAAAATTTTTCCAGTTTTTGCAATCGTGGTGTCATCTGGAAGGGAACATGCTCCTCTTTCGATTGATGCACCTTTCATATCGCTATGTGCTTTACTTTCGGAATTAACCGCAAAAGGAGGCAAACGTTTGTTTGCAACTGCTTGACTTTTTTGCGTCAATCTGCCACATTCTCCATTACCCGAGGTCAGCTCCGCTCAAAAAAGGCTTCGTACATGCGATTCTGAAAAATCGAAAATTGGCCAGATCTTGCAATCGTGGTGTCATCTGAAAGGGAACATGCTCCACTTTCGATTGATGCACCTCTCATATCTCTATGTGCTTTACATTCGGAATTAACCGCTCAAGCAGGCGAACGTTTGTGTGCAACTGCTTGAGTTTTTTGCGTAAATCTGCCCTTTTCTCCATTACCCGAGGTCAGCTCCGCTCAAAAAAGGCTTCGTACATGCGATTCTGAAAAATCTAAAATTGGCCAGATCTTGCAATCGTGGTGTCATCTGAAAGGGAACACGCTCCACTTTCCATTGATGCACCCCTCATATCTCTATGTGCTTTACTTTCCAAAATAACCGCAAAAGGAGGAAAAGGTTTGTGTGCAACTGCTTGACTTATTGCGTAAATCTGCCATTTTCTCCATTACCCGAGGTTAGCTATGCTCAAAAAAGGCTTCGTATATGCGAATCTCAAAAATCAAAAATTTTTCCAGTTTTTGCAATCGTGGTGTCATCTGGAAGGGAACATGCTCCTCTTTCGATTGATGCACCTTTCATATCGCTATGTGCTTTACTTTCGGAATTAACCGCCAAAGGAGGCAAACGTTTGTTTGCAACTGCTTGACTTTTTTGCGTCAATCTGCCACATTCTCCATTACCCGAGGTCAGCTCCGCTCAAAAAAGGCTTCGTACATGCGATTCTGAAAAATCGAAAATTGGCCAGATCTTGCAATCGTGGTGTCATCTGAAAGGGAACATGCTCCTCTTTCGATTGATGCACCTCTCATATCTCTATGTGCTTTACATTTGGAATTAACCGCTCAAGCAGGCGAACGTTTGTGTGCAACTGCTTGAGTTTTTTGCGTAAATCTGCCATTTTCTCCATTACGCGAGGTCAGCACCGCTCAAAAAAGGCTTCGTACATGCGATTCTGAAAAATCTAAAATTGGCCAGATCTTGCAATCGTGGTGTCATCTGAAAGGGAACACGCTCCACTTTCGATTGATGCACCCCTCATATCTCTATGTGCTTTACTTTCCAAAATAACCGCAAAAGGAGGAAAAGGTTTGTGTGCAACTGCTTGACTTATTGCGTAAATCTGCCATTTTCTCCATTACCCGAGGTTAGCTATGGTCAAAAAAGGCTTCGTACAAGTGATTCTGAAAAATCAAAAATTGGCCAGA
>NC_141794.1:7442566-7505870 GCF_054643075.1 Acanthaster planci
GCAATCGTGGTGTCATCTGAAAGGGAACACGCTCCACTTTCGATTGATGCACCCCTCATATCTCTATGTGCTTTATTTTCCAAAATAACCGCAAAAGGAGGAAAATGTTTGTGTGCAACTGCTTGACTTATTGCGTAAATCTGCTATTTTCTCCATTACCCGAGGTCAGCTCCGCTCAAAGAAGGCTTCGTACATGCGATTCTTAAAAATCGAAAATTGGCCAGATCTTGCAATCATGGTGTCATCTGGAAGGGAACATGCTCCTCTTTCGATTGATGCACCTCTCATATCTGTATGTCCTTTACTTTCGGAAATAACCGCAAAAGCAGGCGAACGTTTGTGTGCAACTACTTGACTTTTTTTCGTCAATCTGCCATTTTCTCCATTATCCGAGGTCAGCTCCGCTTAAAAAAGGCTTCGTACATGCGATTCTGAAAAATCGAAAATTGGCCAGTTCTTGCAATCGTGGTGTCATCTGAAAGGGAACACGCTCCACTTTCGATTGATGCACCCCTCATATCTCTATGTTCTTTACTTTCCAAAATAACCGCAAAAGGAGGAAAAGGTTTGTGTGCAACTGCTTGACTTATTGCGTAAATCTGCCATTTTCTCCATTACCCGAGGTCAGCTCCGCTCAAAAAAGGCTTCGTACATGCGATTCTGAAAAATCAAAAATTGGCCAGATCTTGCAATCGTGGTGTCATCTGAAAGGGAACATGCTCCACTTTCGATTGATGCACCCCTCATATCTCTATGTGCTTTACATTCGGAATTAACCGCAAAAGCAGGCGAATGTTTGTGTGCAACTACTTGACTTTTTTGCGTCAATCTGCCATTTTCTCCATTACCCGAGGTCAGCTCCGCTTAAAAAAGGCTTCGTACATGCGATTCTGAAAAATCAAAAATTGGCCAGATCTTGCAATCGTGGTGTCATCTGAAAGGGAATACGCTCCACCTTCGCTTGATGAACCCCCCATATCTCTATGTGCTTTATTTTCCAAAATAACCGCAAAAGGAGGAAAATGTTTGTGTGCAACTGCTTGACTTATTGCGTAAATCTGCTATTTTCTCCATTACCCGAGGTCAGCTCCGCTCAAAGAAGGCTTCGTACATGCGATTCTTAAAAATCGAAAATTGGCCAGATCTTGCAATCATGGTGTCATCTGGAAGGGAACATGCTCCTCTTTCGATTGATGCACCTCTCATATCTGTATGTCCTTTACTTTTGGAAATAACCGCAAAAGCAGGCGAACGTTTGTGTGCAACTACTTGACTTTTTTGCGTCAATCTGCCATTTTCTCCATTACCCGAGGTCAGCACCGCTCAAGGAAGGCTCCGTATATGCAAATCTGAAAAATCGAAAATTGGCCAGATCTTGGAATCGTGGTGTCATCTGGAAGGGAACACGCTCCTCTTTTGATTGATGCACCCCTCATATCTCAATGTGCTTTACTTTCCCAAATAATCGCAAAAGGAGGAAGAGGTTTGTGTGCAACTGCTTGACTTATTGCGTAAATTTTCTCCATTACCCGAGGTCAGCACCGCTCAAAGAAGGCTCCGTATATGCCAATCTGAAAAATCAAAAATTTTTCCAGTTTTTGCAATCGTGGTGTCATCTGGAAGGAAACATGCTCCTCTTTCGATTGACGCACCTCTCATATCTCTATGTGCTTTACTTTCGGAAATAACCGCAAAAGCAGGCGAACGTTTGTGTGCAACTGCTTGACTTTGTTGCGTAAATCTGCCATTTTCTCCATTACCCGAGGTCAGCTCCGCTCAAAGAAGGGTTTGTACATGCGATTCTGCAAAATCGAAAATTGGCCAGATCTTGGAATCGTGGTGTCCTCTGAAAGGGAACTTGCTCCTCTTTCGATTGATGCACCCCTCATATCTCTATGTGCTTTACATTCGGAATTAACCGCAAAAGCAGGCGAACGTTTGTGTGCAACTACTTGACTTTTCTGCGTCAATCTGCCATTTTCTCCATTACCCGAGGTCAGCTCCGCTTAAAAAAGGCTTCGTACATGCGATTCTGAAAAATCAAAAATTGGCCAGATGTTGCAATCGTGGTGTCATCTGAAAGGGAACATGCTCCTCTTCCAATTGATGCAGCTCTCATATCTCTATGTGCTTTACATTCGGAAATAACCTGAAAAGGAGGCGAACGTTTGTGTGCCACTGCTTGACTCTTTTGCGTAAATCTGCCATTTTCTCCATTACCCGAGGTCAGCACCGCTCAAGGAAGGCTCCGTATATGCAAATCTGAAAAATCGAAAATTGGCCAGATCTTGGAATCGTGGTGTCATCTGGAAGGGAACACGCTCCTCTTTTGATTGATGCACCCCTCATATCTCAATGTGCTTTACTTTCCCAAATAATCGCAAAAGGAGGAAGAGGTTTGTGTGCAACTGCTTGACTTATTGCGTAAATTTTCTCCATTACCCGAGGTCAGCACCGCTCAAAGAAGGCTCCGTATATGCCAATCTGAAAAATCAAAAATTTTTCCAGTTTTTGCAATCGTGGTGTCATCTGGAAGGAAACATGCTCCTCTTTCGATTGACGCACCTCTCATATCTCTATGTGCTTTACTTTCGGAAATAACCGCAAAAGCAGGCGAACGTTTGTGTGCAACTGCTTGACTTTGTTGCGTAAATCTGCCATTTTCTCCATTACCCGAGGTCAGCTCCGCTCAAGGAAGGCTCCGTATATGGAAATCTGAAAAATTAAAAATTGGCCAGATCTTGCAATCGTGGTGTCATCTGAAAGGGAACACGCTTCTCTTTCGATTGATGCAGCTCTCATATCTCTATGTGCTTTACTTTCCCAAATAACCGCAAAAGGAGGAAAACGTTTGTGTGCAACTACTTGACTTTTTTGCGTCAATCTGCCATTTTCTCCATTACCCGAGGTCAGCTCCGCTCAAAGAAGGCTTCGTACATGCGATTCTGAAAAATCGAAAATTGGCCAGATCTTGCAATCGTGGTGTCATCTGAAAGGGAACATGCTCCTCTTTCGATTGATGCACCTCTCATATCTGTATGTGCTTTACTTTCGGAAATAACCGCAAAAGGAGGCGAACGTTGTGTGCAACTACTTGACTTTTTTTCGTCAATCTGCCATTTTCTCCATTATCCGAGGTCAGCTCGCTTAAAAAAGGCTTCGTACATGCGATTCTGAAAAATCGAAAATTGGCCAGTTCTTGCAATCGTGGTGTCATCTGAAAGGGAACACGCTCCACTTTCGATTGATGCACCCCTCATATCTCTATGTTCTTTACTTTCCAAAATAACCGCAAAAGGAGGAAAAGGTTTGTGTGCAACTGCTTAACTTATTGCGTAAATCTGCCATTTTCTCCATTACCCGAGGTCAGCTCCGCTCAAAAAAGGCTTCGTACATGCGATTCTGAAAAATCAAAAATTGGCCAGATCTTGCAATCGTGGTGTCATCTGAAAGGGAACATGCTCCACTTTCGATTGATGCACCCCTCATATCTCTATGTGCTTTACATTCGGAATTAACCGCAAAAGCAGGCGAATGTTTGTGTGCAACTACTTGACTTTTTTCCGTCAATCTGCCATTTTCTCCATTACCCGAGGTCAGCTCCGCTTAAAAAAGGCTTCGTACATGCGATTCTGAAAAATCAAAAATTGGCCAGATCTTGCAATCGTGGTGTCATCTGAAAGGGAATACGCTCCACTTTCGATTGATGCACCCCTCATATCTCTATGTGCTTTATTTTCCAAAATAACCGCAAAAGGAGGAAAATGTTTGTGTGCAACTGCTTGACTTATTGCGTAAATCTGCTATTTTCTCCATTACCCGAGGTCAGCTCCGCTCAAAGAAGGCTTCGTACATGCGATTCTTAAAAATCGAAAATTGGCCAGATCTTGCAATCATGGTGTCATCTGGAAGGGAACATGCTCCTCTTTCGATTGATGCACCTCTCATATCTGTATGTCCTTTACTTTTGGAAATAACCGCAAAAGCAGGCGAACGTTTGTGTGCAACTACTTGACTCTTTTCATCAATCTGCCATTTTCTCCATTACCCGAGGTCAGCACCGCTCAAGGAAGGCTCCGTATATGCAAATCTGAAAAATCGAAAATTGGCCAGATCTTGAAATCGTGGTGTCATCTGGAAGGGAACACGCTCCTCTTTTGATTGATGCACCCCTCATATCTCAATGTGCTTTACTTTCCCAAATAACCGCAAAAGGAGGAAAAGGTTTGTGTGCAACTGCTTGACTTATTGCGTAAATCTGCCATTTTCTCCATTACCCGAGGTTAGCTATGCTCAAAAAAGGCTTCGTACATGCGATTCTGAAAAATCAAAAATTGGCCAGATCTTGCAATCGTGGTGTCATCTGGAAGGGAACATGCTCCTCTTTCGATTGATGCACCTGTCATATCTCTATGTGCTTTACATTCGGAATTAACCGCAAAAGGAGGCGAACGTTTGTGTGCAACTACTTGACTTTTTTTCGTCAATCTGCCATTTTCTCCATTATCCGAGGTCAGCTCCGCTCAAAGAAGGCTTCGTACATGCGATTCTGCAAAATCGAAAATTGGCCAGATCTTGCAATCGTGGTGTCATCTGAAAGGGAACATGCTCCTCTTTCGATAGATGCACCCCTCATATCTCTATGTGCTTTACATTCGGAATTAACCGCAAAAGGAGGGAAAGGTTTGTGCGCAACTGCTTGACTTATTGCGTAAATCTGCCATTTTCTCCATTACCCGAGGTCAGCTCCGCTTAAAAAAGGCTTCGTACATGCGATTCTGAAAAATCGAAAATTGGCCAGTTCTTGCAATCGTGGTGTCATCTGAAAGGGAACACGCTCCACTTTCGATTGATGCACCCCTCATATCTCTATGTTCTTTACTTTCCAAAATAACCGCAAAAGGAGGAAAAGGTTTGTGTGCAACTGCTTGACTTATTGCGTAAATCTGCCATTTTCTCCATTACCCGAGGTTAGCTATGCTCAAAAAAGGCTTCGTACATGCGATTCTGAAAAATCAAAAATTGGCCAGATCTTGCAATCGTGGTGTCATCTGGAAGGGAACATGCTCCTCTTTCGATTGATGCACCTCTGATAGAGATCTATGTGCTTTACTTTCGGAAATAACCGCAAAAGGAGGCGAACGTTTGTGTGCAACTGCTTGACTTTTTTGCGTAAATCTGCCATTTTCTCCATTACCCGAGGTCAGCTATGCTCAAGAAAGGCTTCGTACATGCGATTCTGAAAAATCAAAAATTGGCCAGATCTTGCAATCGTGGTGTCATCTGAAAGGGAACATGCTCCACTTTCGATTGATGCACCTGTCATATCTCTATGTGCTTTAAATTCGGAATTAACCGCAAAAGCAGGCGAACGTTTGTGTGCAACTGCTTGACTTTTTTGCGTCAATCTGCCATTTTCTCCATTACCCGAGGTCGGCTCCGCTCAAAGAAGGCTTCGTACATGCGATTCTGCAAAATCGAAAATTGGCCAGATCTTGCAATTGTGGTGTCATCTGAAAGGGAACATGCTCCACTTTCGATTGATGCACCTCTCATATCTCTATGTGCTTTACATTCGGAATTAACCGCAAAAGGAGGGAAAGGTTTGTGCGCAACTGCTTGACTTATTGCGTAAATCTGCTATTTTCTCCATTACCCGAGGTTAGCTATGCTCAAAAAAGGCTTCGTACATGCGATTCTGAAAAATCGAAAATTGGGCAGATCTTGCAATCGTGGTGTCATCTGGAAGGGAACATGCTCCTCTTTCGATTGATGCACCTCTCATATCTCTATGTGCTTTACTTTCGGAAATAACCGCAAAAGCAGGCGAACGTTTGTGTGCAACTGCTTGACTTTTTTGCGTCAATCTGCCATTTTCTCCATTACCCGAGGTCAGCTCCTCTCAAAGAAGGCTTCGTACATGCCATTCTGAAAAATCGAAAATTGGCCAGATCTTGCAATCGTGGTGTCATCTGAAAGGGAACATGCTCCACTTTCGATTGATGCACCCCTCATATCTCTATGTGCTTTACATTCGGAATTAACCGCAAAAGGAGGAAAAGGTTTGTGCGCAACTGCTTGACTTATTGCGTAAATCTGCTATTTTCTCCATTACCCGAGGTTAGCTATGCTCAAAAAAGGCTTCGTACATGCGATTCTGAAAAATCGAAAATTGGCCAGATCTTGCAATCGTGGTGTCATCTGAAAGGGAACATGCTCCACTTTCGATTGATGCACCCCTCATATCTCTATGTGCTTTACATTCGGAATTAACCGCAAAAGCAGGCGAATGTTTGTGTGCAACTACTTGACTTTTTTCCGTCAATCTGCCATTTTCTCCATTACCCGAGGTCAGCTCCGCTTAAAAAAGGCTTCGTACATGCGATTCTGAAAAATCAAAAATTGGCCAGATCTTGCAATCGTGGTGTCATCTGAAAGGGAATACGCTCCACTTTCGATTGATGCACCCCTCATATCTCTATGTGCTTTACATTCGGAATTAACCGCAAAAGGAGGGAAAGGTTTGTGCGCAACTGCTTGACTTATTGCGTAAATCTGCTATTTTCTCCATTACCCGAGGTTAGCTATGCTCAAAAAAGGCTTCGTACATGCCATTCTGAAAAATCAAAAATTGGCCAGATCTTGCAATCTTGGTGTCATCTGAAAGGGAACATGCTCCACTTTCGATTAATGCACCCCTCATATCTCTATGTGCTTTACATTCGGAATTAACCGAAAAAGCAGGCGAATGTTTGTGTGCAACTACTTTACTTTTTTGCGTCAATCTGCCATTTTCTCCATTACCCGAGGTCAGCTCCGCTTAAAAAAGGCTTTGTACATGCGATTCTGAAAAATCGAAAATTGGCCAGTTCTTGCAATCGTGGTGTCATCTGAAAGGGAACACGCTCCACTTTCGATTGATGCACCCCTCATATCTCTATGTTCTTTACTTTCCAAAATAACCGCAAAAGGAGGAAAAGGTTTGTGTGCAACTACTTGACTTTTTTGCGTCAATCTGCCATTTTCTCCATTATCCGAGGTCAGCTCCGCTCAAGGAAGGCTCCGTATATGGAAATCTGAAAAATTAAAAATTGGCCAGATCTTGCAATCGTGGTGTCATCTGAAAGGGAACACGCTTCTCTTTCGATTGATGCAGCTCTCATATCTCTATGTGCTTTACTTTCCCAAATAACCGCAAAAGGAGGAAAACGTTTGTGTGCAACTACTTGACTTTTTTGCGTCAATCTGCCATTTTCTCCATTACCCGAGGTCAGCTCCGCTCAAAGAAGGCTTCGTACATGCGATTCTGAAAAATCGAAAATTGGCCAGATCTTGCAATCGTGGTGTCATCTGAAAGGGAACATGCTCCTCTTTCGATTGATGCACCTCTCATATCTGTATGTCCTTTACTTTCGGAAATAACCGCAAAAGCAGGCGAACGTTTGTGTGCAACTACTTGACTTTTTTTCGTCAATCTGCCATTTTCTCCATTATCCGAGGTCAGCTCCGCTTAAAAAAGGCTTCGTACATGCGATTCTGAAAAATCGAAAATTGGCCAGTTCTTGCAATCGTGGTGTCATCTGAAAGGGAACACGCTCCACTTTCGATTGATGCACCCCTCATATCTCTATGTTCTTTACTTTCCAAAATAACCGCAAAAGGAGGAAAAGGTTTGTGTGCAACTGCTTAACTTATTGCGTAAATCTGCCATTTTCTCCATTACCCGAGGTCAGCTCCGCTCAAAAAAGGCTTCGTACATGCGATTCTGAAAAATCAAAAATTGGCCAGATCTTGCAATCGTGGTGTCATCTGAAAGGGAACATGCTCCACTTTCGATTGATGCACCCCTCATATCTCTATGTGCTTTACATTCGGAATTAACCGCAAAAGCAGGCGAATGTTTGTGTGCAACTACTTGACTTTTTTCCGTCAATCTGCCATTTTCTCCATTACCCGAGGTCAGCTCCGCTTAAAAAAGGCTTCGTACATGCGATTCTGAAAAATCAAAAATTGGCCAGATCTTGCAATCGTGGTGTCATCTGAAAGGGAATACGCTCCACTTTCGATTGATGCACCCCTCATATCTCTATGTGCTTTATTTTCCAAAATAACCGCAAAAGGAGGAAAATGTTTGTGTGCAACTGCTTGACTTATTGCGTAAATCTGCTATTTTCTCCATTACCCGAGGTCAGCTCCGCTCAAAGAAGGCTTCGTACATGCGATTCTTAAAAATCGAAAATTGGCCAGATCTTGCAATCATGGTGTCATCTGGAAGGGAACATGCTCCTCTTTCGATTGATGCACCTCTCATATCTGTATGTCCTTTACTTTTGGAAATAACCGCAAAAGCAGGCGAACGTTTGTGTGCAACTACTTGACTTTTTTGCGTCAATCTGCCATTTTCTCCATTACCCGAGGTCAGCACCGCTCAAGGAAGGCTCCGTATATGCAAATCTGAAAAATCGAAAATTGGCCAGATCTTGAAATCGTGGTGTCATCTGGAAGGGAACACGCTCCTCTTTTGATTGATGCACCCCTCATATCTCAATGTGCTTTACTTTCCCAAATAACCGCAAAAGGAGGAAAAGGTTTGTGTGCAACTGCTTGACTTATTGCGTAAATCTGCCATTTTCTCCATTACCCGAGGTTAGCTATGCTCAAAAAAGGCTTCGTACATGCGATTCTGAAAAATCAAAAATTGGCCAGATCTTGCAATCGTGGTGTCATCTGGAAGGGAACATGCTCCTCTTTCGATTGATGCACCTGTCATATCTCTATGTGCTTTACATTCGGAATTAACCGCAAAAGGAGGCGAACGTTTGTGTGCAACTACTTGACTTTTTTTCGTCAATCTGCCATTTTCTCCATTATCCGAGGTCAGCTCCGCTCAAAGAAGGCTTCGTACATGCGATTCTGCAAAATCGAAAATTGGCCAGATCTTGCAATCGTGGTGTCATCTGAAAGGGAACATGCTCCTCTTTCGATAGATGCACCCCTCATATCTCTATGTGCTTTACATTCGGAATTAACCGCAAAAGGAGGGAAAGGTTTGTGCGCAACTGCTTGACTTATTGCGTAAATCTGCCATTTTCTCCATTACCCGAGGTCAGCTCCGCTTAAAAAAGGCTTCGTACATGCGATTCTGAAAAATCGAAAATTGGCCAGTTCTTGCAATCGTGGTGTCATCTGAAAGGGAACACGCTCCACTTTCGATTGATGCACCCCTCATATCTCTATGTTCTTTACTTTCCAAAATAACCGCAAAAGGAGGAAAAGGTTTGTGTGCAACTGCTTGACTTATTGCGTAAATCTGCCATTTTCTCCATTACCCGAGGTTAGCTATGCTCAAAAAAGGCTTCGTACATGCGATTCTGAAAAATCAAAAATTGGCCAGATCTTGCAATCGTGGTGTCATCTGGAAGGGAACATGCTCCTCTTTCGATTGATGCACCTCTGATATCTCTATGTGCTTTACTTTCGGAAATAACCGCAAAAGGAGGCGAACGTTTGTGTGCAACTGCTTGACTTTTTTGCGTAAATCTGCCATTTTCTCCATTACCCGAGGTCAGCTATGCTCAAGAAAGGCTTCGTACATGCGATTCTGAAAAATCAAAAATTGGCCAGATCTTGCAATCGTGGTGTCATCTGAAAGGGAACATGCTCCACTTTCGATTGATGCACCTGTCATATCTCTATGTGCTTTACATTCGGAATTAACCGCAAAAGGAGGCGAACGTTTGTGTGCAACTGCTTGACTTTTCTGCGTAAATCTGCCAATTTCTCCATTACCCGAGGTCAGCTCCGCTCAAAGAAGGCTTCGTACATGCGATTCTGAAAAATCGAAAATTGGCCAGATCTTGGAATTGTGGTGTCATCTGAAAGGGAACATGCACCACTTTCGATAGATGCACCTCTCATATCTCTATGTGCTTTACATTCGATTAACTGCAAAAGCAGGCGAACGTTTGTGTGCAACTGCTTGACTTTTTTGCGTAAATCTGCCATTTTCTCCATTACCCGAGGTTAGCTATGCTCAAAAAAGGCTTCGTACATGCGATTCTGAAAAATCGAAAATTGGCCAGATCTTGCAATCGTGGTGTCATCTGGAAGGGAACATGCTCCTCTTTCGATTGATGCACCTCTCATATCTCTATGTGCTTTACTTTCGGAAATAACCGCAAAAGGAGGCGAACGTTTGTGTGCAACTGCTTGACTTTTTTGCGTCAATCTGCCATTTTCTCCATTACCCGAGGTCAGCTCCTCTCAAAGAAGGCTTCGTACATGCGATTCTGAAAAATCGAAAATTGGCCAGATCTTGCAATCGTGGTGTCATCTGAAAGGGAACATGCTCCACTTTCGATTGATGCACCCCTCATATCTCTATGTGCTTTACATTCGGAATTAACCGCAAAAGGAGGAAAAGGTTTGTGCGCAACTGCTTGACTTATTGCGTAAATCTGCTATTTTCTCCATTACCCGAGGTTAGCTATGCTCAAAAAAGGCTTCGTACATGCGATTCTGAAAAATCGAAAATTGGCCAGATCTTGCAATCGTGGTGTCATCTGAAAGGGAACATGCTCCACTTTCGATTGATGCACCCCTCATATCTCTATGTGCTTTACATTCGGAATTAACCGCAAAAGCAGGCGAATGTTTGTGTGCAACTACTTGACTTTTTTCCGTCAATCTGCCATTTTCTCCATTACCCGAGGTCAGCTCCGCTTAAAAAAGGCTTCGTACATGCGATTCTGAAAAATCAAAAATTGGCCAGATCTTGCAATCGTGGTGTCATCTGAAAGGGAATACGCTCCACTTTCGATTGATGCACCCCTCATATCTCTATGTGCTTTACATTCGGAATTAACCGCAAAAGGAGGGAAAGGTTTGTGCGCAACTGCTTGACTTATTGCGTAAATCTGCTATTTTCTCCATTACCCGAGGTTAGCTATGCTCAAAAAAGGCTTCGTACATGCCATTCTGAAAAATCAAAAATTGGCCAGATCTTGCAATCTTGGTGTCATCTGAAAGGGAACATGCTCCACTTTCGATTAATGCACCCCTCATATCTCTATGTGCTTTACATTCGGAGCGAATGTTTGTGTGCAACTACTTTACTTTTTTGCGTCAATCTGCCATTTTCTCCATTACCCGAGGTCAGCTCCGCTTAAAAAAGGCTTTGTACATGCGATTCTGAAAAATCGAAAATTGGCCAGTTCTTGCAATCGTGGTGTCATCTGAAAGGGAACACGCTCCACTTTCGATTGATGCACCCCTCATATCTCTATGTTCTTTACTTTCCAAAATAACCGCAAAAGGAGGAAAAGGTTTGTGTGCAACTGCTTGACTTATTGCGTAAATCTGCCATTTTCTCCATTACCCGAGGTTAGCTATGCTCAAAAAAGGCTTCGTACATGCGATTCTGAAAAATCAAAAATTGGCCAGATCTTGCAATCGTGGTGTCATCTGAAAGGGAACATGCTCCACTTTCGATTGATGCACCCCTCATATCTCTATGTGCTTTACATTCGGAATTAACCGCAAAAGCAGGCGAATATTTGTGTGCAACTACTTGACTTTTTTCCGTCAATCTGCCATTTTCTCCATTACCCGAGGTCAGCTCCGCTTAAAAAAGGCTTCGTACATGCGATTCTGAAAAATCAAAAATTGGCCAGATCTTGCAATCGTGGTGTCATCTGAAAGGGAATACGCTCCACTTTCGATTGATGCACCCCTCATATCTCTATGTGCTTTATTTTCCAAAATAACCGCAAAAGGAGGAAAATGTTTGTGTGCAACTGCTTGACTTATTGCGTAAATCTGCTATTTTCTCCATTACCCGAGGTCAGCTCCGCTCAAAGAAGGCTTCGTACATGCGATTCTTAAAAATCGAAAATTGGCCAGATCTTGCAATCATGGTGTCATCTGGAAGGGAACATGCTCCTCTTTCGATTGATGCACCTCTCATATCTGTATGTCCTTTACTTTTGGAAATAACCGCAAAAGCAGGCGAACGTTTGTGTGCAACTACTTGACTTTTTTGCGTCAATCTGCCATTTTCTCCATTACCCGAGGTCAGCACCGCTCAAGGAAGGCTCCGTATATGCAAATCTGAAAAATCGAAAATTGGCCAGATCTTGAAATCGTGGTGTCATCTGGAAGGGAACACGCTCCTCTTTTGATTGATGCACCCCTCATATCTCAATGTGCTTTACTTTCCCAAATAACCGCAAAAGGAGGAAAAGGTTTGTGTGCAACTGCTTGACTTATTGCGTAAATCTGCCATTTTCTCCATTACCCGAGGTTAGCTATGCTCAAAAAAGGCTTCGTACATGCGATTCTGAAAAATAAAAAATTGGCCAGATCTTGCAATCGTGGTGTCATCCTGAAGGGAACATGCTCCTCTTTCGATTGATGCACCTGTCATATCTCTATGTGCTTTACATTTGGAATTAACCGCAAAAGGAGGCGAACGTTTGTGTGCAACTACTTGGCTTTTTTTCGTCAATCTGCCATTTTCTCCATTATCCGAGGTCAGCTCCGCTCAAAGAAGGCTTCGTACATGCGATTCTGCAAAATCGAAAATTGGCCAGATCTTGCAATCGTGGTGTCATCTGAAAGGGAACATGCTCCTCTTTCGATAGATGCACCCCTCATATCTCTATGTGCTTTACATTCGGAATTAACCGCAAAAGGAGGGAAAGGTTTGTGCGCAACTGCTTGACTTATTGCGTAAATCTGCTATTTTCTCCATTACCCGAGGTTAGCTATGCTCAAAAAAGGCTTCGTACATGCGATTCTGAAAAATCAAAAATTGGCCAGATCTTGCAATCTTGGTGTCATCTGAAAGGGAACATGCTCCACTTTCGATTAATGCACCCCTCATATCTCTATGTGCTTTACATTCGGAATTAACCGAAAAAGCAGGCGAATGTTTGTGTGCAACTACTTTACTTTTTTGCGTCAATCTGCCATTTTCTCCATTACCCGAGGTCAGCTCCGCTTAAAAAAGGCTTCGTACATGCGATTCTGAAAAATCGAAAATTGGCCAGTTCTTGCAATCGTGGTGTCATCTGAAAGGGAACACGCTCCACTTTCGATTGATGCACCCCTCATATCTCTATGTTCTTTACTTTCCAAAATAACCGCAAAAGGAGGAAAAGGTTTGTGTGCAACTGCTTGACTTATTGCGTAAATCTGCCATTTTCTCCATTACCCGAGGTTAGCTATGCTCAAAAAAGGCTTCGTACATGCGATTCTGAAAAATCAAAAATTGGCCAGATCTTGCAATCGTGGTGTCATCTGGAAGGGAACATGCTCCTCTTTCGATTGATGCACCTCTGATATCTCTATGTGCTTTACTTTCGGAAATAACCGCAAAAGGAGGCGAACGTTTGTGTGCAACTGCTTGACTTTTTTGCGTAAATCTGCCATTTTCTCCATTACCCGAGGTCAGCTATGCTCAAGAAAGGCTTCGTACATGCGATTCTGAAAAATCAAAAATTGGCCCGATCTTGCAATCGTGGTGTCATCTGAAAGGGAACATGCTCCACTTTCGATTGATGCACCTGTCATATCTCTATGTGCTTTACATTCGGAATTAACCGCAAAAGCAGGCGAACGTTTGTGTGCAACTGCTTGACTTTTTTGCGTCAATCTGCCATTTTCTCCATTACCCGAGGTCGGCTCCGCTCAAAGAAGGCTTCGTACATGCGATTCTGCAAAATCGAAAATTGGCCAGATCTTGCAATTGTGGTGTCATCTGAAAGGGAACATGCTCCACTTTCGATTGATGCACCTCTCATATCTCTATGTGCTTTACATTCGGAATTAACCGCAAAAGGAGGGAAAGGTTTGTGCGCAACTGCTTGACTTATTGCGTAAATCTGCTATTTTCCTCCATTCCCCGAGGTTAGCTATGCTCAAAAAAGGCTTCGTACATGCGATTCTGAAAAATCGAAAATTGGGCAGATCTTGCAATCGTGGTGTCATCTGGAAGGGAACATGCTCCTCTTTCGATTGATGCACCTCTCATATCTCTATGTGCTTTACTTTCGGAAATAACCGCAAAAGCAGGCGAACGTTTGTGTGCAACTGCTTGACTTTTTTGCGTCAATCTGCCATTTTCTCCATTACCCGAGGTCAGCTCCTCTCAAAGAAGGCTTCGTACATGCCATTCTGAAAAATCGAAAATTGGCCAGATCTTGCAATCGTGGTGTCATCTGAAAGTGAACATGCCCCACGTTCGATTGATGCACCTCTCATATCCTTATGTGCTTTACATTCGGAATTAACCGCAAAAGCAGGCGAACGTTTGTGTGCAACTGCTTGACTTTGTTGCGTAAATCTGCCATTTTCTCCATTACCCGAGGTCAGCTCCGCTCAAAAAAGGCTTCGTACATGCGATTCTGAAAAATTAAAAATTGGCCAGATCTTGCAATCGTGGTGTCATCTGAAAGAGAACATGCCCCACTTTCGATTGATGCACCTCTCATGTCTGTATGTGCTTTACTTTCGGCAATAACCTCAAAAGGAGGCGAACGTTTGTGTGCAACTGCTTGACTTTTTTGCGTCAATCTGCCATTTTCTCCATTACCCGAGGTCAGCACCGCTCAAAGAAGGCTCCGTATATGCCAATCTGAAAAATCAAAAATTTTTCCAGTTCTTCCAATCGTGGTGTCATCTGAAAGGGAACACGCTCCACTTTCGATTGATGCACCCCTCATATATCTATGTGCTTTATTTTCCAAAATAACCGCAAAAGGAGGAAAAGGTTTGTGTGCAACTGCTTGACTATTTTGCGTCAATCTGCCATTTTCTCCATTACCCGAGGTCAGCTCCGCTCAAAAAAGGCTTCGTACATGCAATTCTGAAAAATCGAAAATTGGCCAGATCTTGCAATCGTGGTGTCATCTGGAAGGGAACATGCTCCTCTTTCGATTGATGCACCTCTAATATCTGTATGTGCTTTACTTTCGGAAATAACTGCAAAAGGAGGCGAACGTTTGTGTGCAACTGCTTGACTTTTTTGCGTCAATCTGCCATTTTCTCCATTACCCGAGGTCAGCTCCGCTAAAAGAAGGCTTCATACATGCAATTCTGCAAAATCGAAAATTGGCCAGATCTTGCAATCGTGGTGTCATCTGAAAGGGAACATGCTCCACTTTTGATTGATGCACCCCTCATATCTCTATGTGCTTTATTTTCCAAAATAACTGCCAAAAGGAGGAAAAGGTTTGTGTGCAACTGCTTGACTTTTTTCCGTCAATCTGCCATTTTCTCCATTACCCGAGGTCAGCTCCGCTCAAAAAAGGCTTCGTACATGCGATTCTGAAAAATCGAAAATTGGCCAGATCTTGCAATCGTGGTGTCATCTGGAAGGGAACATGCTCCTCTTTCGATTGATGCACCTCTAATATCTCTATGTGCTTTACATTCGGAATTAACCGCAAAAGCAGGCGAACGTTTGTGTGCAACTGCTTGACTTTTTTGCGTCAATCTGCCATTTTCTCCATTACCCGAGGTCGGCTCCGCTCAAAGAAGGCTTCGTACATGCGATTCTGCAAAATCGAAAATTGGCCAGATCTTGCAATCGTGGTGTCATCTGAAAGGGAACATGCTCCACTTTCGATTGATGCACCCCTCATATCTCTATGTTCTTTACATTCGGAATTAACCGCAAAAGGAGGGAAAGCTTTGTGCGCAACTGCTTGACTTATTGCGTAAATCTGCTATTTTCTCCATTACCCGAGGTTAGCTATGCTCAAAAAAGGCTTCGTACATGCGATTCTGAAAAATCGAAAATTGGCCAGATCTTGCAATCGTGGTGTCATCTGGAAGGGAACATGCTCCTCTTTTCGATTGATGCACCTCTCATATCTGTATGTGCTTTACTTTCGGAAATAACCGCAAAAGGAGGCGAACGTTTGTGTGCAACTGCTTGACTTTTTTGCGTCAATCTGCCATTTTCTCCATTACCCGAGGTCAGCTCCTCTCAAAGAAGGCTTCGTACATGCGATTCTGAAAAATCGAAAATTGGCCAGATCTTGCAATCGTAGTGTCATCTGAAAGGGAACATACTCCTCTTTCGATTGATGCACCTCTCATATTTTTATGTGCTTTACATTCGGAATTCACCGCAAAAGCAGGCGAACGTTTGTGTGCAACTGCTTGACTTTGTTGCGTAAATCTGCCATTTTCTCCATTACCCGAGGTCAGCTCCGCTCAAAAATGGCTTCGTACATGCGATTCTGAAAAATTGAAAATTGGCCAGATCTTGCAATCGTGGTGTCATCTGAAAGGGAACACGCTTCTCTTTCGAATGATGCACCTCTCATATCTCTATGTGCTTTACTTTCGGAAATAACCGCAAAAGGAGGCGAACGTTTCTGTGCAACTGCTTGACTTTTTTGCGTCAATCTGCCATTTTCTCCATTACCCGAGGTCAGCTATGCTCAAGAAAGGCTTCGTACATGCGATTCTGAAAAATCAAAAATTGGCCAGATCTTGGAATCGTGGTGTCATCTGAAAGAGAACATGCCCCACTTTCGATTGATGCACCTCTCATATCTGTATGTGCTTTACTTTCGGCAATAACCTCAAAAGGAGGCGAACGTTTGTGTGCAACTGCTTGACTTATTGCGTAAATCTGCCATTTTCTCCATTACCCGAGGTCAGCACCGCTCAAAGAAGGCTCCGTATATGCCAATCTGAAAAATCAAAAATTTTTCCAGTTCTTCCAATCGTGGTGTCATCTGAAAGGGAACACGCTCCACTTTCGATTGATGCACCTCTCATATATCTATGTGCTTTATTTTCCAAAATAACCGCAAAAGGAGGAAAAGGTTTGTGTGCAACTGCTTGACTTTTTTGCGTCAATCTGCCATTTTCTCCATTACCCGAGGTCAGCTCCGCTCAAAAAAGGCTTCGTACATGCGATTCTGAAAAATCGAAAATTGGCCAGATCTTGCAATCGTGGTGTCATCTGGAAGGGAACATACTCCTCTTTCGATTGATGCACCTCTCATATCTGTATGTGCTTTACATTCGGAATTCACCGCAAAAGCAGGCGAACGTTTGTGTGCAACTGCTTGACTTTGTTGCGTCAATCTGCCATTTTCTCCATTACCCGAGGTCAGCTCCGCTCAAAAAAGGCTTCGTACATGCGATTCTGACAAATTAAAAATTGGCCAGATCTTGCAATCGTGGTGTCATCTGAAAGGGAACACGCTTCTCTTTCGATTGACGCACCTCTCATATCTCTATGTGCTTTACTTTCGGAAATAACCGCAAAAGGAGGCGAACGTTTGTGTGCAACTGCTTGACTTTTTTGCGTAAATCTGCCATTTTCTCCATTACCCGAGGTCAGCTATGCTCAAGAAAGGCTTCGTACATGCGATTCTGAAAAATCAAAAATTGGCCAGATCTTGCAATCGTGGTGTCATCTGAAAGGGAACATGCTCCACTTTCGATTGATGCACCTGTCATATCTCTATGTGCTTTACATTCGGAATTAACCGCAAAAGCAGGCGAACGTTTGTGTGCAACTGCTTGACTTTTTTGCGTCAATCTGCCATTTTCTCCATTACCCGAGGTCAGCTCCGCTCAAAGAAGGCTTCGTACATGCGATTCTGCAAAATCGAAAATTGGCCAGATCTTGCAATCGTGGTGTCATCTGAAAGGGAACATGCTCCACTTTCGATTGATGCACCCCTCATATCTCTATGTTCTTTACATTCGGAATTAACCGCAAAAGGAGGGAAAGGTTTGTGCGCAACTGATTGACTTATTGCGTAAATCTGCTATTTTCTCCATTACCCGAGGTTAGCTATGCTCAAAAAAGGCTTCGTACATGCGATTCTGAAAAATCGAAAATTGGCCAGATCTTGCAATCGTGGTGTCATCTGGAAGGGAACATGCTCCTCTTTCGATTGATGCACCTCTCATATCTGTATGTGCTTTACTTTCGGAAATAACCGCAAAAGGAGGCGAACGTTTGTGTGCAACTGCTTGACTTTTTTGCGTCAATCTGCCATTTTCTCCATTACCCGAGGTCAGCTCCTCTCAAAGAAGGCTTCGTACATGCGATTCTGAAAAATCGAAAATTGGCCAGATCTTGCAATCGTAGTGTCATCTGAAAGGGAACATACTCCTCTTTCGATTGATGCACCTCTCATATTTTTATGTGCTTTACATTCGGAATTCACCGCAAAAGCAGGCGAACGTTTGTGTGCAACTGCTTGACTTTGTTGCGTAAATCTGCCATTTTCTCCATTACCCGAGGTCAGCTCCGCTCAAAAATGGCTTCGTACATGCGATTCTGAAAAATTGAAAATTGGCCAGATCTTGCAATCGTGGTGTCATCTGAAAGGGAACACGCTTCTCTTTCGAATGATGCACCTCTCATATCTCTATGTGCTTTACTTTCGGAAATAACCGCAAAAGGAGGCGAACGTTTCTGTGCAACTGCTTGACTTTTTTGCGTCAATCTGCCATTTTCTCCATTACCCGAGGTCAGCTATGCTCAAGAAAGGCTTCGTACATGCGATTCCTGAAAAATCAAAAATTGGCCAGATCTTGGAATCGTGGTGTCATCTGAAAGAGAACATGCCCCACTTTCGATTGATGCACCTCTCATATCTGTATGTGCTTTACTTTCGGCAATAACCTCAAAAGGAGGCGAACGTTTGTGTGCAACTGCTTGACTTATTGCGTAAATCTGCCATTTTCTCCATTACCCGAGGTCAGCACCGCTCAAAGAAGGCTCCGTATATGCCAATCTGAAAAATCAAAAATTTTTCCAGTTCTTCCAATCGTGGTGTCATCTGAAAGGGAACACGCTCCACTTTCGATTGATGCACCTCTCATATATCTATGTGCTTTATTTACCAAAATAACCGCAAAAGGAGGAAAAGGTTTGTGTGCAACTGCTTGACTTTTTTGCGTCAATCTGCCATTTTCTCCATTACCCGAGGTCAGCTCCGCTCAAAAAAGGCTTCGTACATGCGATTCTGAAAAATCGAAAATTGGCCAGATCTTGCAATCGTGGTGTCATCTGGAAGGGAACATACTCCTCTTTCGATTGATGCACCTCTCATATCTGTATGTGCTTTACATTCGGAATTCACCGCAAAAGCAGGCGAACGTTTGTGTGCAACTGCTTGACTTTGTTGCGTAAATCTGCCATTTTCTCCATTACCCGAGGTCAGCTCCGCTCAAAAAAGGCTTCGTACATGCGATTCTGACAAATTAAAAATTGGCCAGATCTTGCAATCGTGGTGTCATCTGAAAGGGAACACGCTTCTCTTTCGATTGATGCACCTCTCATATCTCTATGTGCTTTACTTTCGGAAATAACCGCAAAAGGAGGCGAACGTTTGTGTGCAACTGCTTGACTTTTTTGCGTAAATCTGCCATTTTCTCCATTACCCGAGGTCAGCTATGCTCAAGAAAGGCTTCGTACATGCGATTCTGAAAAATCAAAAATTGGCCAGATCTTGCAATCGTGGTGTCATCTGAAAGGGAACATGCTCCACTTTCGATTGATGCACCTGTCATATCTCTATGTGCTTTACATTCGGAATTAACCGCAAAAGCAGGCGAACGTTTGTGTGCAACTGCTTGACTTTTTTGCGTCAATCTGCCATTTTCTCCATTACCCGAGGTCGGCTCCGCTCAAAGAAGGCTTCGTACATGCGATTCTGCAAAATCGAAAATTGGCCAGATCTTGCAATCGTGGTGTCATCTGAAAGGGAACATGCTCCACTTTCGATTGATGCACCTCTCATATCTCTATGTGCTTTACATTCGGAATTAACCGCAAAAGGAGGGAAAGGTTTGTGCGCAACTGCTTGACTTATTGCGTAAATCTGCTATTTTCTCCATTACCCGAGGTTAGCTATGCTCAAAAAAGGCTTCGTACATGCGATTCTGAAAAATCGAAAATTGGGCAGATCTTGCAATCGTGGTGTCATCTGGAAGGGAACATGCTCCTCTTTCGATTGATGCACCTCTCTTATCTCTATGTGCTTTACTTTCGGAAATAACCGCAAAAGCAGGCGAATGTTTGTGTGCAACTGCTTGACTTTTTTGCGTCAATCTGCCATTTTCTCCATTACCCGTGGTCAGCTCCGCTCAAAGAAGGCTTCGTACATGCCATTCTGAAAAATCGAAAATTGGCCAGATCTTGCAATCGTGGTGTCATCTGAAAGGGAACATACTCCTCTTCCGATTGATGCACCTCTCATATTTTTATGTGCTTTACATTCGGAATTCACCGCAAAAGCAGGCGAACGTTTGTGTGCAACTGCTTGACTTTGTTGCGTCAATCTGCCATTTTCTCCATTACCCGAGGTCAGCTCCGCTCAAAAAAGGCTTCGTACATGCGATTCTGAAAAATTAAAAATTGGCCAGATCTTGCAATCGTGGTGTCATCTGAAAGAGAACATGCCCCACTTTCGATTGATGCACCTCTCATGTCTGTATGTGCTTTACTTTCGGCAATAACCTCAAAAGGAGGCGAACGTTTGTGTGCAACTGCTTGACTTTTTTGCGTCAATCTGCCATTTTCTCCATTACCCGAGGTCAGCACCGCTCAAAGAAGGCTCCGTATATGCCAATCTGAAAAATCAAAAATTTTTCCAGTTCTTCCAATCGTGGTGTCATCTGAAAGGGAACACGCTCCACTTTCGATTGATGCACCCCTCATATATCTATGTGCTTTATTTTCCAAAATAACTGCAAAAGGAGGAAAAGGTTTGTGTGCAACTGCTTGACTTTTTTGCGTCAATCTGCCATTTTCTCCATTACCCGAGGTCAGCTCCGCTCAAAAAAGGCTTCGTACATGCGATTCTGAAAAATCGAAAATTGGCCAGATCTTGCAATCGTGGTGTCATCTGGAAGGGAACATGCTCCTCTTTCGATTGATGCACCTCTAATATCTCTATGTGCTTTACATTCGGAATTAACCGCAAAAGCAGGCGAACGTTTGTGTGCAACTGCTTGACTTTTTTGCGTCAATCTGCCATTTTCTCCATTACCCGAGGTCGGCTCCGCTCAAAGAAGGCTTCGTACATGCGATTCTGCAAAATCGAAAATTGGCCAGATCTTGCAATCGTGGTGTCATCTGAAAGGGAACATGCTCCACTTTCGATTGATGCACCCCTCATATCTCTATGTTCTTTACATTCGGAATTAACCGCAAAAGGAGGGAAAGGTTTGTGCGCAACTGCTTGACTTATTGCGTAAATCTGCTATTTTCTCCATTACCCGAGGTTAGCTATGCTCAAAAAAGGCTTCGTACATGCGATTCTGAAAAATCGAAAATTGGCCAGATCTTGCAATCGTGGTGTCATCTGGAAGGGAACATGCTCCTCTTTCGATTGATGCACCTCTCATATCTGTATGTGCTTTACTTTCGGAAATAACCGCAAAAGGAGGCGAACGTTTGTGTGCAACTGCTTGACTTTTTTGCGTCAATCTGCCATTTTCTCCATTACCCGAGGTCAGCTCCTCTCAAAGAAGGCTTCGTACATGCGATTCTGAAAAATCGAAAATTGGCCAGATCTTGCAATCGTAGTGTCATCTGAAAGGGAACATACTCCTCTTTCGATTGATGCACCTCTCATATTTTTATGTGCTTTACATTCGGAATTCACCGCAAAAGCAGGCGAACGTTTGTGTGCAACTGCTTGACTTTGTTGCGTAAATCTGCCATTTTCTCCATTACCCGAGGTCAGCTCCGCTCAAAAATGGCTTCGTACATGCGATTCTGAAAAATTAAAAATTGGCCAGATCTTGCAATCGTGGTGTCATCTGAAAGGGAACACGCTTCTCTTTCGAATGATGCACCTCTCATATCTCTATGTGCTTTACTTTCGGAAATAACCGCAAAAGGAGGCGAACGTTTGTGTGCAACTGCTTGACTTTTTTGCGTCAATCTGCCATTTTCTCCATTACCCGAGGTCAGCTATGCTCAAGAAAGGCTTCGTACATGCGATTCTGAAAAATCAAAAATTGGCCAGATCTTGGAATCGTGGTGTCATCTGAAAGAGAACATGCCCCACTTTCGATTGATGCACCTCTCATATCTGTATGTGCTTTACTTTCGGCAATAACCTCAAAAGGAGGCGAACGTTTGTGTGCAACTGCTTGACTTATTGCGTAAATCTGCCATTTTCTCCATTACCCGAGGTCAGCACCGCTCAAAGAAGGCTCCGTATATGCCAATCTGAAAAATCAAAAATTTTTCCAGTTCTTCCAATCGTGGTGTCATCTGAAAGGGAACACGCTCCACTTTCGATTGATGCACCTCTCATATATCTATGTGCTTTATTTACCAAAATAACCGCAAAAGGAGGAAAAGGTTTGTGTGCAACTGCTTGACTTTTTTGCGTCAATCTGCCATTTTCTCCATTACCCGAGGTCGGCTCCGCTCAAAGAAGGCTTCGTACATGCGATTCTGCAAAATCGAAAATTGGCCAGATCTTGCAATCGTGGTGTCATCTGAAAGGGAACATGCTCCACTTTCGATTGATGCACCCCTCATATCTCTATGTTCTTTACATTCGGAATTAACCGCAAAAGGAGGGAAAGGTTTGTGCGCAACTGCTTGACTTATTGCGTAAATCTGCTATTTTCTCCATTACCCGAGGTTAGCTATGCTCAAAAAAGGCTTCGTACATGCGATTCTGAAAAATCGAAAATTGGCCAGATCTTGCAATCGTGGTGTCATCTGGAAGGGAACATGCTCCTCTTTCGATTGATGCACCTCTCATATCTGTATGTGCTTTACTTTCGGAAATAACCGCAAAAGGAGGCGAACGTTTGTGTGCAACTGCTTGACTTTTTTGCGTCAATCTGCCATTTTCTCCATTACCCGAGGTCAGCTCCTCTCAAAGAAGGCTTCGTACATGCGATTCTGAAAAATCGAAAATTGGCCAGATCTTGCAATCGTAGTGTCATCTGAAAGGGAACATACTCCTCTTTCGATTGATGCACCTCTCATATTTTTATGTGCTTTACATTCGGAATTCACCGCAAAAGCAGGCGAACGTTTGTGTGCAACTGCTTGACTTTGTTGCGTAAATCTGCCATTTTCTCCATTACCCGAGGTCAGCTCCGCTCAAAAATGGCTTCGTACATGCGATTCTGAAAAATTAAAAATTGGCCAGATCTTGCAATCGTGGTGTCATCTGAAAGGGAACACGCTTCTCTTTCGAATGATGCACCTCTCATATCTCTATGTGCTTTACTTTCGGAAATAACCGCAAAAGGAGGCGAACGTTTGTGTGCAACTGCTTGACTTTTTTGCGTCAATCTGCCATTTTCTCCATTACCCGAGGTCAGCTATGCTCAAGAAAGGCTTCGTACATGCGATTCTGAAAAATCAAAAATTGGCCAGATCTTGGAATCGTGGTGTCATCTGAAAGAGAACATGCCCCACTTTCGATTGATGCACCTCTCATATCTGTATGTGCTTTACTTTCGGCAATAACCTCAAAAGGAGGCGAACGTTTGTGTGCAACTGCTTGACTTATTGCGTAAATCTGCCATTTTCTCCATTACCCGAGGTCAGCACCGCTCAAAGAAGGCTCCGTATATGCCAATCTGAAAAATCAAAAATTTTTCCAGTTCTTCCAATCGTGGTGTCATCTGAAAGGGAACACGCTCCACTTTCGATTGATGCACCTCTCATATATCTATGTGCTTTATTTACCAAAATAACCGCAAAAGGAGGAAAAGGTTTGTGTGCAACTGCTTGACTTTTTTGCGTCAATCTGCCATTTTCTCCATTACCCGAGGTCAGCTCCGCTCAAAAAAGGCTTCGTACATGCGATTCTGAAAAATCGAAAATTGGCCAGATCTTGCAATCGTGGTGTCATCTGGAAGGGAACATACTCCTCTTTCGATTGATGCACCTCTCATATCTGTATGTGCTTTACATTCGGAATTCACCGCAAAAGCAGGCGAACGTTTGTGTGCAACTGCTTGACTTTGTTGCGTAAATCTGCCATTTTCTCCATTACCCGAGGTCAGCTCCGCTCAAAAAAGGCTTCGTACATGCGATTCTGAAAAATTAAAAATTGGCCAGATCTTGCAATCGTGGTGTCATCTGAAAGGGAACACGCTTCTCTTTCGATTGATGCACCTCTCATATCTCTATGTGCTTTACTTTCGGAAATAACCGCAAAAGGAGGCGAACGTTTGTGTGCAACTGCTTGACTTTTTTGCGTAAATCTGCCATTTTCTCCATTACCCGAGGTCAGCTATGCTCAAGAAAGGCTTCGTACATGCGATTCTGAAAAATCAAAAATTGGCCAGATCTTGCAATCGTGGTGTCATCTGAAAGGGAACACGCTCCACTTTCGATTGATGCACCTGTCATATCTCTATGTGCTTTACATTCGGAATTAACCGCAAAAGCAGGCGAACGTTTGTGTGCAACTGCTTGACTTTTTTGCGTCAATCTGCCATTTTCTCCATTACCCGAGGTCGGCTCCGCTCAAAGAAGGCTTCGTACATGCGATTCTGCAAAATCGAAAATTGGCCAGATCTTGCAATCGTGGTGTCATCTGAAAGGGAACATGCTCCACTTTCGATTGATGCACCTCTCATATCTCTATGTGCTTTACATTCGGAATTAACCGCAAAAGGAGGGAAAGGTTTGTGCGCAACTGCTTGACTTATTGCGTAAATCTGCTATTTTCTCCATTACCCGAGGTTAGCTATGCTCAAAAAAGGCTTCGTACATGCGATTCTGAAAAATCGAAAATTGGGCAGATCTTGCAATCGTGGTGTCATCTGGAAGGGAACATGCTCCTCTTTCGATTGATGCACCTCTCATATCTCTATGTGCTTTACTTTCGGAAATAACCGCAAAAGCAGGCGAATGTTTGTGTGCAACTGCTTGACTTTTTTGCGTCAATCTGCCATTTTCTCCATTACCCGTGGTCAGCTCCTCTCAAAGAAGGCTTCGTACATGCCATTCTGAAAAATCGAAAATTGGCCAGATCTTGCAATCGTGGTGTCATCTGAAAGGGAACATACTCCTCTTCCGATTGATGCACCTCTCATATTTTTATGTGCTTTACATTCGGAATTCACCGCAAAAGCAGGCGAACGTTTGTGTGCAACTGCTTGACTTTGTTGCGTAAATCTGCCATTTTCTCCATTACCCGAGGTCAGCTCCGCTCAAAAAAGGCTTCGTACATGCGATTCTGACAAATTAAAAATTGGCCAGATCTTGCAATCGTGGTGTAATCTGAAAGGGAACACGCTTCTCTTTCGATTGATGCACCTCTCATATCTCTATGTGCTTTACTTTCGGAAATAACCTCAAAAGGAGGCGAACGTTTGTGTGCAACTGCTTGACTTTTTTGCGTAAATCTGCCATTTTCTCCATTACCCGAGGTCAGCTATGCTCAAGAAAGGCTTCGTACATGCGATTCTGAAAAATCAAAAATTGGCCAGATCTTGCAATCGTGGTGTCATCTGAAAGGGAACATGCTCCACTTTCGATTGATGCACCTGTCATATCTCTATGTGCTTTACATTCGGAATTAACCGCAAAAGCAGGCGAACGTTTGTGTGCAACTGCTTGACTTTTTTGCGTCAATCTGCCATTTTCTCCATTACCCGAGGTCGGCTCCGCTCAAAGAAGGCTTCGTACATGCGATTCTGCAAAATCGAAAATTGGCCAGATCTTGCAATTGTGGTGTCATCTGAAAGGGAACATGCTCCACTTTCGATTGATGCACCTCTCATATCTCTATGTGCTTTACATTCGGAATTAACCGCAAAAGGAGGGAAAGGTTTGTGCGCAACTGCTTGACTTATTGCGTAAATCTGCTATTTTCTCCATTACCCGAGGTTAGCTATGCTCAAAAAAGGCTTCGTACATGCGATTCTGAAAAATCGAAAATTGGGCAGATCTTGCAATCGTGGTGTCATCTGGAAGGGAACATGCTCCTCTTTCGATTGATGCACCTCTCATATCTCTATGTGCTTTACTTTCGGAAATAACCGCAAAAGCAGGCGAACGTTTGTGTGCAACTGCTTGACTTTTTTGCGTCAATCTGCCATTTTCTCCATTACCCGAGGTCAGCTCCGCTCAAAAAAGGCTTCGTACATGCGATTCTGAAAAATCAAAAATTGGCCAGATCTTGGAATCGTGGTGTCATCTGAAAGGGAACATGCTCCACTTTCGAATGATGCACCTCTCATATCTCTATGTGCTTTACTTTCGGCAATAACCTCAAAAGGAAGCGAACGTTTGTGTGCAACTGCTTGACTTATTGCGTAAATCTGCCATTTTCTCCATTACCCGAGGTCAGCACCGCTCAAAGAAGGCTCCGTATATGCCAATCTGAAAAATCAAAAATTTTTCCAGTTCTTCCAATCGTGGTGTCATCTGAAAGAGAACACGCTCCACTTTCGATTGATGCACCCCTCATATATCTATGTGCTTTATTTTCCAAAATAACCGCAAAAGGAGGAAAAGGTTTGTGTGCAACTGCTTGACATTTTTGCGTCAATCTGCCATTTTCTCCATTACCCCAGGTAAGCTCCGCTCAAAAAAGGCTTCGTACATGCAATTCTGAAAAATCGAAAATTGGCCATATCTTGCAATCGTGGTGTCATCTGGAAGGGAACATGCTCCTCTTTCGATTGATGCACCTCTAATATCTCTATGTACTGTACTTTCGGAAATAACCGCAAAAGGAGGCTAACGTTTGTGTGCAACTACTTGACTTTTTTGCGTCAATCTGCCATTTTCTCCATTACCCGAGGTCAGCTCCGCTCAAAGAAGGCTTCGTACATGCGATTCTGCATAATCGAAAATTGGCCAGATCTTGCAATCGTGGTGTCATCTGAAAGGGAACATGCTCCACTTTTGATTGATGCACCCCTCATATCTCTATGTGCTTTACATTCGGAATCAACCGCAAAAGGAGGAAAATGTTTGCGCGCAACTGCTTGACTTATTGCGTAAATCTGCTATTTTCTCCATTACCCGAGGTTAGCTATGCTCAAAAAAGGCTTCGTACATGCGATTCTGAAAAATCGAAAATTGGCCAGATCTTGCAATCGTGGTGTCATCTGGAAGGGAACATGCTCCTCTTTCGATTGATGCACCTCTCATATCTCTATGTGCTTTACTTTCGGAAATAACCGCAAAAGGAGGCGAACGTTTGTGTGCAACTGCTTGACTTTTTTGCGTCAATCTGCCATTTTCTCCATTACCCGAGGTCAGCTCCTCTCAAAGAAGGCTTCGTACATGCGATTCTGAAAAATCGAAAATTGGCAAGATCTTGCAATCGTGGTGTCATCTGAAAGGGAACATGCTCCTCTTTCGATTGATGCACCTCTCATATTTTTATGTGCTTTACATTCGGAATTCACCGCAAAAGCAGGCGAACGTTTGTGTGCAACTGCTTGACTTTGTTGCGTAAATCTGCCATTTTCTCCATTACCCGAGTCAGCTCCGCTCAAAAAAGGCTTCGTACATGCGATTCTGAAAAATTAAAAATTGGCCATATCTTGCAATCGTGGTGTCATCTGAAAGGGAACATGCTCCACTTTCGAATGATGCACCTCTCATATCTCTATGTGCTTTACTTTCGGCAATAACCTCAAAAGGAAGCGAACGTTTGTGTGCAACTGCTTGACTTATTGCGTAAATCTGCCATTTTCTCCATTACCCGAGGTCAGCACCGCTCAAAGAAGGCTCCGTATATGCCAATCTGAAAAATCAAAAATTTTTCCAGTTCTTCCAATCGTGGTGTCATCTGAAAGAGAACACGCTCCACTTTCGATTGATGCACCCCTCATATATCTATGTGCTTTATTTTCCAAAATAACCGCAAAAGGAGGAAAAGGTTTGTGTGCAACTGCTTGACATTTTTGCGTCAATCTGCCATTTTCTCCATTACCCCAGGTAAGCTCCGCTCAAAAAAGGCTTCGTACATGCAATTCTGAAAAATCGAAAATTGGCCATATCTTGCAATCGTGGTGTCATCTGGAAGGGAACATGCTCCTCTTTCGATTGATGCACCTCTAATATCTCTATGTACTGTACTTTCGGAAATAACCGCAAAAGGAGGCTAACGTTTGTGTGCAACTACTTGACTTTTTTGCGTCAATCTGCCATTTTCTCCATTACCCGAGGTCAGCTCCGCTCAAAGAAGGCTTCGTACATGCGATTCTGCATAATCGAAAATTGGCCAGATCTTGCAATCGTGGTGTCATCTGAAAGGGAACATGCTCCACTTTTGATTGATGCACCCCTCATATCTCTATGTGCTTTACATTCGGAATCAACCGCAAAAGGAGGAAAATGTTTGCGCGCAACTGCTTGACTTATTGCGTAAATCTGCTATTTTCTCCATTACCCGAGGTTAGCTATGCTCAAAAAAGGCTTCGTACATGCGATTCTGAAAAATCGAAAATTGGCCAGATCTTGCAATCGTGGTGTCATCTGGAAGGGAACATGCTCCTCTTTCGATTGATGCACCTCTCATATCTCTATGTGCTTTACTTTCGGAAATAACCGCAAAAGGAGGCGAACGTTTGTGTGCAACTGCTTGACTTTTTTGCGTCAATCTGCCATTTTCTCCATTACCCGAGGTCAGCTCCTCTCAAAGAAGGCTTCGTACATGCGATTCTGAAAAATCGAAAATTGGCAAGATCTTGCAATCGTGGTGTCATCTGAAAGGGAACATGCTCCTCTTTCGATTGATGCACCTCTCATATTTTTATGTGCTTTACATTCGGAATTCACCGCAAAAGCAGGCGAACGTTTGTGTGCAACTGCTTGACTTTGTTGCGTAAATCTGCCATTTTCTCCATTACCCGAGTCAGCTCCGCTCAAAAAAGGCTTCGTACATGCGATTCTGAAAAATTAAAAATTGGCCATATCTTGCAATCGTGGTGTCATCTGAAAGGGAACACGCTTCTCTTTCGAATGATGCACCTCTCATATCTCTATGTGCTTTACTTTCGGAAATAACCGCAAAAGGAGGCGAACGTTTCTGTGCAACTGCTTGACTTTTTTGCGTCAATCTGCCATTTTCTCCATTACCCGAGGTCAGCTATGCTCAAGAAAGGCTTCGTACATGCGATTCTGAAAAATCAAAAATTGGCCAGATCTTGGAATCGTGGTGTCATCTGAAAGAGAACATGCCCCACTTTCGATTGATGCACCTCTCATATCTGTATGTGCTTTACTTTCGGCAATAACCTCAAAAGGAAGCGAACGTTTGTGTGCAACTGCTTGACTTATTGCGTAAATCTGCCATTTTCTCCATTACCCGAGGTCAGCACCGCTCAAAGAAGGCTCCGTATATGCCAATCTGAAAAATCAAAAATCTTTCCAGTTCTTCCAATCGTGGTGTCATCTGAAAGGGAACACGCTCCACTTTCGATTGATGCACCCTTCATATATCTATGTGCTTTATTTTCCAAAATAACCGCAAAAGGAGATAAAGGTTTGTGTGCAACTGCTTGACTTTTTTGCGTCAATCTGCCATTTTCTCCATTACCCGAGGTCAGCTCCGCTCAAAAAAGGCTTCGTACATGCGATTCTGAAAAATCGAAAATTGGCCATATCTTGCAATCGTGGTGTCATCTGGAAGGGAACATGCTCCTCTTTCGATTGATGCACCTCTAATATCTCTATGTACTTTACTTTCGGAAATAACCGCAAAAGGAGGCGAACGTTTGTATGCAACTACTTGACTTTTTTGCGGCAATCTGCCATTTTCTCCATTACCCGAGGTCAGCTCCGCTCAAAGAAGGCTTCGTACATGCGATTCTGCATAATCGAAAATTGGCCAGATCTTGCAATCGTAGTGTAATCTGAAAGGGAACACGCTTCTCTTTCGATTGATGCACCCCTCATATCTCTATGTGCTTTACTTTCGGAAATAACCGCAAAAGGAGGCGAACGTTTGTGTGCAACTGCTTGACTTTTTTGCGTAAATCTGCCATTTTCTCCATTACCCGAGGTCAGCTATGCTCAAGAAAGGCTTCGTACATGCGATTCTGAAAAATCAAAAAATGGCCAGATCTTGCAATCGTGGTGTCATCTGAAAGGGAACATGCTCCACTTTCGATTGATGCACCTGTCATATCTCTATGTGCTTTACATTCGGAATTAACCGCAAAAGCAGGCGAACGTTTGTGTGCAACTGCTTGACTTTTTTGCGTCAATCTGCCATTTTCTCCATTGCCCGAGGTCGGCTCCGCTCAAAGAAGGCTTCGTACATGCGATTCTGCAAAATCGAAAATTTGCCAGATCTTGCAATCGTGGTGTCATCTGAAAGGGAACATGCTCCACTTTTGATTGATGCACCTCTCATATCTCTATGTGCTTTACATTCGGAATTAACCGCAAAAGGAGGGAAAGGTTTGTGCGCAACTGCTTGACTTATTGCGTAAATCTGCTATTTTCTCCATTACCCGAGGTTAGCTATGCTCAAAAAAGGCTTCGTACATGCGATTCTGAAAAATCGAAAATTGGGGAGATCTTGCAATCGTGGTGTCATCTGGAAGGGAACATGCTCCTCTTTCGATTGATGCACCTCTCATATCTCTATGTGCTTTACTTTCGGAAATAACCGCAAAAGCAGGCGAACGTTTGTGTGCAACTGCTTGACTTTTTTGCGTCAATCTGCCATTTTCTCCATTACCCGAGGTCAGCTCCTCTCAAAGAAGGCTTCGTACATGCGATTCTGAAAAATCGAAAATTGGCCAGATCTTGCAATCGTGGTGTCATCTGAAAGGGAACATACTCCTCTTCCGATTGATGCACCTCTCATATTTTTATGTGCTTTACATTCGGAATTCACCGCAAAAGCAGGCGAACGTTTGTGTGCAACTGCTTGACTTTGTTGCGTAAATCTGCCATTTTCTCCATTACCCGAGGTCAGCTCCGCTCAAAAAAGGCTTCGTACATGCGATTCTGAAAAATTAAAAATTGGCCAGATCTTGCAATCGTGGTGTCATCTGAAAAGGAACACGCTTCTCTTTCGAATGATGCACCTCTCATATCTCTTTGTGCTTTACTTTCCAAAATAACCGCAAAAGGAGGCGAACGTTTGTGTGCAACTGCTTGACTTTTTTGCGTAAATCTGCCATTTTCTCCATTACCTGGGGTCAGCTATGCTCAAGAAAGGCTTCGTACATGCGATTCTGAAAAATCAAAAATTGGCCAGATCTTGGAATCGTGGTGTCATCTGAAAGGGAACACGCTCCACTTTCGATTGATGCACCTCTCATATCTCTATGTGCTTTATATTCGGAATTACTCGCAAAAGCAGGCGAACGTTTGTGTGGAACTGCTTGACTTTTTTGCGTCAATCTGCCATTTTCTCCATTACCCGAGGTCAGCTCCGCTCAAAGAAGGCTTCGTACATGCGATTCTGCAAAATCGAAAATTGGCCAGATCTTGCAATCGTGGTGTTATCTGAAAGAGAACATGCCCCACTTTCGATTGATGCACCCCTCATATCTCTATGTGCTTTACTTTCCAAAATAACCGCAAAAGGAGGAAAAGGTTTGTGTGCAACTGCTTGACTTATTGCGTAAATCTGCCATTTTCTCCATTACCCGAGGTCAGCACCGCTCAAAGAAGGCTCCGTATATGCGATTCTGAAAAAACAAAAATTTTTCCAGTTCTTGCAATCGTGGTATCATCTGAAAGGGAACATGCTCCTCTTTCGATTGATGCACCTCTCATATCTCTATGTGCTTTACTTTCCAAAATAACCGCAAAAGGAGGAAAAGGTTTGTGTGCAACTGCTTGACTTATTGCGCAAATCTGCCATTTTCTACATTACCGGAGGTCAGCACCGCTGAAAGAAGGCTCCGTATATGCGATTCTGAAAAAACAAAAATTTTTCCAGTTCTTGCAATCGTGGTATCATCTGAAAGGGAACATGCTCCTCTTCCCATTCATGCAAGTTTCGTATCCCTATGTTTTTTACTTTCGGAATTAACCGCAAAAGCAGACGAACGTTTGTTTGCAACTGCTTGGCTTTTTTGCGTAAATCTGCCAATTTCTCCATTACCCGAGGTCAGCTACTCTCAAAAAAGGCTTCGTACATGCGATTCTGAAAACTCGAAAATTGGCCAGATCTTGCAATCGTGGTGTCATCTGAAAGAAAACGTGCTCCACTTTCGATTGATTCACCTCTCATATCTCTATGTGCTTTACTTTCAAAAATAACCGCAAAAGGAGGAAAAGGTTTTTGTGCAACTGCTTGACTTATTGCGCAAATCTGCCATTTTCTCCGTTACCCGAGGTCAGCGCCGCTCAAAGAAGGCTCCGTATATGCGATTCTGAAAAAACAAAAATTTTTCCAGTTCTTGCAATCGTGGTGTCATCTGGAAGGGAACATGCTCCTCTTCCCATTCATGCAAGTTTCGTATCCCTATGTTTTTTACTTTCGGAATTAACCGCAAAAGCAGACGAACGTTTGTTTGCAACTGCTTGACTTTTTTGCGTAAATCTGCCAATTTCTCCATTACCCGAGGTCAGCTACTCTCAAAAAAGGCTTCGTGCATGCGATTCTGAAAAATCAAAAATTGGCCAGATCTTGCAATCGTGGTGTCATCTGAAAGAGAACATGCCCCACTTTCGATTGATGCACCCCTCATATCTCTATGTGCTTTACTTTCCAAAATAACCGCAAAAGGAGGAAAACGTTTGTGTGCAACTGCTTGACTTATTGCGTAAATCTGCCATTTTCTCCATTACCCGAGGTCAGCTCCGCTCAAAAAAGGCTTCGTACATGCGATTCTGAAAAATCAAAAATTGTCCAGATCTTGCAATCGTGGTGTCATCTGAAAGGGAACACGCTCCACTTTCGATTGATGCATCTCTCATATCTCTATGTGCTTTACATTCGGAATTAACCGCAAAAGCAGGCGAAGTTTGTGTGCAACTGCTTGACTTTTTTGCGTAAATCTGCCATTTTCTCCATTACCCGAGGTCAGCTCCGCTCAAAAAAGGCTTCGTACATGCAATTCTGAAAAATCGAAAATTGGCCAGATCTTGCAATCGTGGTGTCATCTGAAAGGGAACACGCTCCACTTTCGATTGATGCAACCCTCATATCTCTATGTGCTTTACTTTCCAAAATAACCGCAAAAGGAGGAAAAGGTTTGTGTGCAACTGCTTGACTTATTGCGTAAATCTGCCATTTTCTCCATTACCCGAGGTCAGCACCGCTGAAAGAAGGCTCCGTATATGCGATTCTGAAAAAACAAAAATTTTTCCAGTTCTTGCAATCGTGGTATCATCTGAAAGGGAACATGCTCCTCTTCCCATTCATGCAAGTTTCGTATCCCTATGTTTTTTACTTTCGGAATTAACCGCAAAAGCAGGCGAACGTTTGTGTGCAACTGCTTGACTATTTTGCGTAAATCTGCCATTTTTTCCATTACCCGAGGTCAGCTCCGCTCAAAGAAGGCTTCGTACATGCGATTCTGAAAAATCACAAATTGGCCAAATCTTGCAATCGTGGTGTCATCTGAAAGAAAACGTGCTCCACTTTCGATTGATTCACCTCTCATATCTCTATGTGCTTTACATTCGGAATTAACCGCAAAGCAGGCGAACGTTTGTTTGCAACTGCTTGACTTTTTTGCGTAAATCTGCCATTTTCTCCATTACCCGAGGTCAGCACCGCTCATAGAAGGCTCCGTATATGCGAATCTGAAAAATCAAAAATTTTTCCAGTTCTTGCAATCGTGGTGTCATCTGGAAGGGAACATGCTCCTCTTCCCATTCATGCAAGTTTCGTATCCCTATGTTTTTTACTTTCGGAATTAACCGCAAAAGCAGACGAACGTTTGTTTGCAACTGCTTGACTTTTTTGCGTAAATCTGCCAATTTCTCCATTACCCGAGGTCAGCTACTCTCAAAAAAGGCTTCGTGCATGCGATTCTGAAAAATCGAAAATTGGCCAGATCTTGCAATCGTGGTGTCATCTGAAAGAGAACATGCCCCACTTTCGATTGATGCACCCCTCATATCTCTATGTGCTTTACTTTCGGAAATAACCTCAAAAGGAGGCGAACGTTTGTGTGCAACTGCTTGACTTATTGCGTAAATCTGCCATTTTCTCCATTACCCGAGGTCAGCTCCGCTCAAAAAAGGCTTCGTACATGCGATTCTGAAAAATCAAAAATTGTCCAGATCTTGCAATCGTGGTGTCATCTGAAAGGGAACACGCTTCTCTTTCGATTGATGCATCTCTCATATCTCTATGTGCTTTACATTCGGAATTAACCGCAAAAGCAGGCGAAGTTTTTGTGCAACTGCTTGACTTTTTTCCGTAAATCTGCCATTTTCTCCATTACCCGAGGTCAGCTCCGCTCAAAAAAGGCTTCGTACATGCAATTCTGAAAAATCGAAAATTGGCCAGATCTTGCAATCGTGGTGTCATCTGAAAGGGAACACGCTCCACTTTCGATTGATGCAACCCTCATATCTCTATGTGCTTTACCTTCCAAAATAACCGCAAAAGGAGGAAAAAGTTTGTGTGCAACTGCTTGACTTATTGCGTAAATCTGCCATTTTCTCCATTACCCGAGGTTAGCTATGCTCAAAAAAGGCTTCGTACATGCAATTCTGAAAAATCAAAAATTGGCCAGATCTTGCAATCGTGGTGTCATCTGAAAGGGAACACGCTCCACTTTCGATTGATGCACCCCTCATATCTCTATGTGCTTTACTTTCCAAAATAACCGCAAAAGGAGGAAAAGGTTTGTGTGCAACTGCTTGACTTATTGCGCAAATCTGCCATTTTCTCCATTACCCGAGGTCAGCACCGCTCAAAGAAGGCTCCGTATATGCGATTCTGAAAAATCAAAAATTGGCCAGATCTTGCAATCGTGGTGTCATCTGAAAGGGAACACGCTCCACTTTCGATTGATGCACCTCTCATATCTCTATGTGCTTTACTTTCCAAAATAACCTCAAAAGGAGGCAAACGTTTGTGTGCAACTGCTTGACTTATTGCGTAAATCTGCCATTTTCTCCATTACCCGAGGTCAGCTCCGCTCAAAAAAGGCTTCGTACATGCGATTCTGAAAAATCAAAAATTGGCCAGATCTTGCAATCGTGGTGTCATCTGAAAGGGAACATGCTCCACTTTCGAATGATGCACCTCTCATATCTCTATGTGCTTTACTTTCCAAAATAACCGCAAAAGGAGGCGAACGTTTGTGTGCAACTGCTTGACTTTTTTGCGTAAATCTGCCATTTTCTCCATTACCCGGGGTCAGCTGTGCTCAAGAAAGGCTTCGTACATGCGATTCTGAAAAATCAAAAATTGGCCAGATCTTGGAATCGTGGTGTCATCTGAAAGGGAACATGCTCCACTTTCGATTGATGCACCTCTCATATCTCTATGTGCTTTATATTCGGAATTAACCGCAAAAGCAGGCGAACGTTTGTGTGCAACTGCTTGACTTTTTTGCGTAAATCTGCCATTTTCTCCATTACCCGGGGTCAGCTATGCTCAAGAAAGGCTTCGTACATGCGATTCTGAAAAATCAAAAATTGGCCAGATCTTGGAATCGTGGTGTCATCTGAAAGGGAACACGCTCCACTTTCGATTGATGCACCTCTCATATCTCTATGTGCTTTATATTCGGAATTACTCGCAAAAGCAGGCGAACGTTTGTGTGGAACTGCTTGACTTATTGCGTAAATCTGCCATTTTCTCCATTACCCGAGGTCAGCTCCGATCAAAAAAGGCTTCGTACATGCGATTCTGAAAAATAAAAAATTGGCCACATCTTGCAATCGTGGTGTCATCTGAAAGGGAACACGCTCCACTTTCGATTGATGCACCCCTCATATCTCTATGTGCTTTACTTTCCAAAATAACCGCAAAAGGAGGAAAAGGTTTGTGTGCAACTGCTTGACTTATTGCGTAAATCTGCCATTTTCTCCATTACCCGAGGTCAGCACCGCTCAAAGAAGGCTCCGTATATGCGATTCTGAAAAAAAAAAATTTCCAGTTCTTGCAATCGTGGTGTCATCTCAAAGGGAACATGCTCCTCTTTCGATTGATGCACCTCTCATATCTCTATGTGCTTTACTTTCCAAAATAACCGCAAAAGGAGGAAAAGGTTTGTGTGCAACTGCTTGACTTATTGCGTAAATCTGCCATTTTCTCCATTACCCGAGGTCAGCTACTCTCAAAAAAGGCTTCGTACATGCGATTCTGAAAAATCAAAAATTGGCCAGATCTTGCAATCGTGGTGTCATCTGAAAGGGAACATGCTCCACTTTCGATTGATGCACCTCTCATATCTCTATGTGCTTTATATTCGGAATTAACCGCAAAAGCAGGCGAACGTTTGTGTGCAACTGCTTGACTTTTTTGCGTCAATCTGCCATTTTCTCCATTACCCGAAGTTAGCTATGCTCAAAAAAGGCTTTGTACATGCGATTCTGAAAAATCAAAAATTGTCCAGATCTTGTAATCGTGGTGTCATCTTAAAGGGACGATGCTCCTCTTCCCATTCAGGCAAGTTTCGTATCCCTATGTGCTTTACTTTCGGAATTAACCACAAAAGCAGGCGAACGTTTGTTTGCAACTGCTTGACTTTTTTGCGTAAATCTGCCATTTTCTCCATTACCCGAGGTCAGCTACTCTCAAAAAAGGCTTCGTACATGCGATTCTGAAAAATCTAAAATTGGCCAGATCTTGCAATCGTGGTGTCATCTGAAAGGGAACATGCTCCACTTTCGATTGATGCACCCCTCATATCTCTATGTGCTTTACTTTCAAAAATAACCGCAAAAGGAGGAAAACGTTTGTGTGCAACTGCTTGACTTATTGCCTAAATCTGCCATTTTCTCCATTACCCGAGGTCAGCACCGCTCAAAGAAGGCTCCGTATATTCGATTCTGAAAAAACAAAAAGTTTTCCAGTTCTTGCAATCGTGGTGTCATCTCAAAGGGAACATGCTCTTCTTTCGATTGATGCACCTCTCATATCTCTATGTGCTTTACTTTCGGAAATAACCTCAAAAGGAGGCAAACGTTTGTGTGCAACTGCTTGACTTATTGCGTAAATCTGCCATTTTCTCCATTACCCGAAGTCAGCACCGCTCAAAGAAGGCTCCGTATATGCGAATCTGAAAAAAACAAACATTTCTCCAGTTCTTGCAATCGTTTTGTCATCTGGAAGGGAACATGCTCCTCTTTCGATTGATGCCCCTCTCATATCTCTATGTGCTTTACTTTCCAAAATAACCGCAAAAGCAGGCGAAATTTGTGTGCAACTGCTTGACTTATTGCGTAAATCTGCCATTTTCTCCATTACCCGAGGTTAGCTATGCTCAAAAAAGGCTTCGTACATGCAATTCTGAAAAATCAAAAATTGGCCAGATCTTGCAATCGTGGTGTCATCTGAAAGGGAACACGCTCCACTTTCGATTGATGCACCCCTCATATCTCTATGTGCTTTACTTTTAAAAATAACCGCAAAAGGAGGAAAAGGTTTGTGTGCAACTGCTTGACTTATTGCGCAAATCTGCCATTTTCTACATTACCCGAGGTCAGCACCGCTCAAAGAAGGCTCCGTATATGCGATTCTGAAAAAACAAAAATTTTTCCAGTTCTTGCAATCGTGGTGTCATCTGGAAGGGAACATGCTCCTCTTTCGATTGATGCACCTCTCATATCTCTATGTGCTTTACTTTCGGAATTAACCGCAAAAGCAGGCGAACGTTTGTGTGCAACTGCTTGACTTTTTTGCGTAAATCTGCCATTTTCTCCATTACCCGAGGTCAGCTCCGATCAAAAAAGGCTTCGTACATGCGATTCTGAAAAATAAAAAATTGGCCACATCTTGCAATCGTGGTGTCATCTGAAAGGGAACACGCTCCACTTTCGATTGATGCACCCCTCATATCTCTATGTGCTTTACTTTCCAAAATAACCGCAAAAGGAGGAAAACGTTTGTGTGCAACTGCTTGACTTATTGCGTAAATCTGCCATTTTCTCCATTACCCGAGGTTAGCTATGCTCAAAAAAGGCTTCGTACATGCAATTCTGAAAAATCAAAAATTGGCCAGATCTTGCAATCGTGGTGTCATCTGAAAGGGAACACGCTCCACTTTCGATTGATACACCCCTCATATCTCTATGTGCTTTACTTTTAAAAATAACCGCAAAAGGAGGAAAAGGTTTGTGTGCAACTGCTTGACTTATTGCGCAAATCTGCCATTTTCTCCATTACCCGAGGTCAGCACCGCTCAAAGAAGGCTCCGTATATGCGATTCTGAAAAAACAAAAATTTTTCCAGTTCTTGCAATCGTGGTGTCATCTGGAAGGGAACATGCTCCTCTTTCGATTGATGCACCTCTCATATCTCTATGTGCTTTACTTTCGGAATTAACCGCAAAAGCAGGCGAACGTTTGTGTGCAACTGCTTGACTTATTGCGTAAATCTGCCATTTTCTCCATTACCCGAGGTCAGCTCCGCTCAAAAAAGGCTTCGTACATGCGATTCTGAAAAAATAAAATTGGCCAGATCTTGCAATCGTGGTGTCATCTGAAAGGGAACATGCTCCACTTTCGATTGATGCACCCCTCATATCTCTATGTGCTTTACTTTCCAAAATAACCGCAAAAGGAGGAAAAGGTTTGTGTGCAACTGCTTGACTTATTGCGTAAATCTGCCATTTTCTCCATTACCCGAGGTCAGCACCGCTCAAAGAAGGCTCCGTATATGCGATTCTGAAAAAACAAAAATTTTTCCAGTTCTTGCAAACGTGGTATCATCTGAAAGCGAACATGCTCCTCTCTCGATTGATGCACCTCTCATATCTCTATGTGCTTTACTTTCCCAAATAACCGCAAAAGGAGGAAAAGGTTTGTGTGCAACTGCTTGACTTATTGCGTAAATCTGCCATTTTCTCCATTACCCGAGGTCAGCTACTCTCAAAAAAGGCTTCGTACATGCGATTCTGAAAAATCAAAAATTGGCCAGATCTTGCAATCGTGGTGTCATCTGAAAGGGAACATGCTCCACTTTCGATTGATGCACCTCTCATATCTCTATGTGCTTTATATTCGGAATTAACCGCAAAAGCAGGCGAACGTTTGTGTGCAACTGCTTGACTTTTTTGCGTAATTCTGCCATTTTCTCCATTACCCAAAGTTAGCTATGCTCAAAAAAGGCTTTGTACATGCGATTCTGAAAAATCAAAAATTGTCCAGATCTTGCAATCGTGGTGTCATTTTAAAGGGACGATGCTCCTCTTCCCATTCATGCAAGTTTCGTATCCCTATGTGCTTTACTTTCGGAATTAACCGCAAAAGCAGGCGAACGTTTGTGTGCAACTGCTTGACTTATTGCGTAAATCTGCTATTTTCTCCATTACCCGAGGTTAGCTATGCTCAAAAAAGGCTTCGTACATGCGATTCTGAAAAATCGAAAATATGCCAGATCTTGCAATCGTGGTGTCATCTGAAAGGGAAAATGCTCCACTTTCGATTGATTCACCTCTCATATCTCTATGTGCTTTACATTCGGAATTAACCGCAAAAGCAGGCGAACGTTTGTTTGCAACTGCTTGACTTTTTTGCGTAAATCTGCCATTTTCTCCATTACCCGAGGTCAGCTCCGCTCAAAAAAGGCTTCGTACATGCGATTCTGAAAAATCAAAAATTGGCCAGATCTTGCAATCGTGGTGTCATCTGAAAGGGAACATGCTCCACTTTCGATTGATGCACCTCTCATATCTCTATGTGCTTTACTTTCGGAAATAACCTCAAAAGGAAGCGAACGTTTGTGTGCAACTGCTTGACTTATTGCGTAAATCTGCCATTTTCTCCATTACCCGAGGTCAGCACCGCTCAAAGAAGGCTCCGTATATGCCAATCTGAAAAATCAAAAATTTTTCCAGTTCTTCCAATCGTGGTGTCATCTGAAAGAGAACACGCTCCACTTTCGATTGATGCACCCCTCATATATCTATGTGCTTTATTTTCCAAAATAACCGCAAAAGGAGGAAAAGGTTTGTGTGCAACTGCTTGACATTTTTGCGTCAATCTGCCATTTTCTCCATTACCCCAGGTAAGCTCCGCTCAAAAAAGGCTTCGTACATGCAATTCTGAAAAATCGAAAATTGGCCATATCTTGCAATCGTGGTGTCATCTGGAAGGGAACATGCTCCTCTTTCGATTGATGCACCTCTAATATCTCTATGTACTGTACTTTCGGAAATAACCGCAAAAGGAGGCTAACGTTTGTGTGCAACTACTTGACTTTTTTGCGTCAATCTGCCATTTTCTCCATTACCCGAGGTCAGCTCCGCTCAAAGAAGGCTTCGTACATGCGATTCTGCATAATCGAAAATTGGCCAGATCTTGCAATCGTGGTGTCATCTGAAAGGGAACATGCTCCACTTTTGATTGATGCACCCCTCATATCTCTATGTGCTTTACATTCGGAATCAACCGCAAAAGGAGGAAAATGTTTGCGCGCAACTGCTTGACTTATTGCGTAAATCTGCTATTTTCTCCATTACCCGAGGTTAGCTATGCTCAAAAAAGGCTTCGTACATGCGATTCTGAAAAATCGAAAATTGGCCAGATCTTGCAATCGTGGTGTCATCTGGAAGGGAACATGCTCCTCTTTCGATTGATGCACCTCTCATATCTCTATGTGCTTTACTTTCGGAAATAACCGCAAAAGGAGGCGAACGTTTGTGTGCAACTGCTTGACTTTTTTGCGTCAATCTGCCATTTTCTCCATTACCCGAGGTCAGCTCCTCTCAAAGAAGGCTTCGTACATGCGATTCTGAAAAATCGAAAATTGGCAAGATCTTGCAATCGTGGTGTCATCTGAAAGGGAACATGCTCCTCTTTCGATTGATGCACCTCTCATATTTTTATGTGCTTTACATTCGGAATTCACCGCAAAAGCAGGCGAACGTTTGTGTGCAACTGCTTGACTTTGTTGCGTAAATCTGCCATTTTCTCCATTACCCGAGTCAGCTCCGCTCAAAAAAGGCTTCGTACATGCGATTCTGAAAAATTAAAAATTGGCCATATCTTGCAATCGTGGTGTCATCTGAAAGGGAACACGCTTCTCTTTCGAATGATGCACCTCTCATATCTCTATGTGCTTTACTTTCGGAAATAACCGCAAAAGGAGGCGAACGTTTCTGTGCAACTGCTTGACTTTTTTGCGTCAATCTGCCATTTTCTCCATTACCCGAGGTCAGCTATGCTCAAGAAAGGCTTCGTACATGCGATTCTGAAAAATCAAAAATTGGCCAGATCTTGGAATCGTGGTGTCATCTGAAAGAGAACATGCCCCACTTTCGATTGATGCACCTCTCATATCTGTATGTGCTTTACTTTCGGCAATAACCTCAAAAGGAAGCGAACGTTTGTGTGCAACTGCTTGACTTATTGCGTAAATCTGCCATTTTCTCCATTACCCGAGGTCAGCACCGCTCAAAGAAGGCTCCGTATATGCCAATCTGAAAAATCAAAAATCTTTCCAGTTCTTCCAATCGTGGTGTCATCTGAAAGGGAACACGCTCCACTTTCGATTGATGCACCCTTCATATATCTATGTGCTTTATTTTCCAAAATAACCGCAAAAGGAGATAAAGGTTTGTGTGCAACTGCTTGACTTTTTTGCGTCAATCTGCCATTTTCTCCATTACCCGAGGTCAGCTCCGCTCAAAAAAGGCTTCGTACATGCGATTCTGAAAAATCGAAAATTGGCCATATCTTGCAATCGTGGTGTCATCTGGAAGGGAACATGCTCCTCTTTCGATTGATGCACCTCTAATATCTCTATGTACTTTACTTTCGGAAATAACCGCAAAAGGAGGCGAACGTTTGTATGCAACTACTTGACTTTTTTGCGGCAATCTGCCATTTTCTCCATTACCCGAGGTCAGCTCCGCTCAAAGAAGGCTTCGTACATGCGATTCTGCATAATCGAAAATTGGCCAGATCTTGCAATCGTAGTGTAATCTGAAAGGGAACACGCTTCTCTTTCGATTGATGCACCCCTCATATCTCTATGTGCTTTACTTTCGGAAATAACCGCAAAAGGAGGCGAACGTTTGTGTGCAACTGCTTGACTTTTTTGCGTAAATCTGCCATTTTCTCCATTACCCGAGGTCAGCTATGCTCAAGAAAGGCTTCGTACATGCGATTCTGAAAAATCAAAAAATGGCCAGATCTTGCAATCGTGGTGTCATCTGAAAGGGAACATGCTCCACTTTCGATTGATGCACCTGTCATATCTCTATGTGCTTTACATTCGGAATTAACCGCAAAAGCAGGCGAACGTTTGTGTGCAACTGCTTGACTTTTTTGCGTCAATCTGCCATTTTCTCCATTGCCCGAGGTCGGCTCCGCTCAAAGAAGGCTTCGTACATGCGATTCTGCAAAATCGAAAATTTGCCAGATCTTGCAATCGTGGTGTCATCTGAAAGGGAACATGCTCCACTTTTGATTGATGCACCTCTCATATCTCTATGTGCTTTACATTCGGAATTAACCGCAAAAGGAGGGAAAGGTTTGTGCGCAACTGCTTGACTTATTGCGTAAATCTGCTATTTTCTCCATTACCCGAGGTTAGCTATGCTCAAAAAAGGCTTCGTACATGCGATTCTGAAAAATCGAAAATTGGGGAGATCTTGCAATCGTGGTGTCATCTGGAAGGGAACATGCTCCTCTTTCGATTGATGCACCTCTCATATCTCTATGTGCTTTACTTTCGGAAATAACCGCAAAAGCAGGCGAACGTTTGTGTGCAACTGCTTGACTTTTTTGCGTCAATCTGCCATTTTCTCCATTACCCGAGGTCAGCTCCTCTCAAAGAAGGCTTCGTACATGCGATTCTGAAAAATCGAAAATTGGCCAGATCTTGCAATCGTGGTGTCATCTGAAAGGGAACATACTCCTCTTCCGATTGATGCACCTCTCATATTTTTATGTGCTTTACATTCGGAATTCACCGCAAAAGCAGGCGAACGTTTGTGTGCAACTGCTTGACTTTGTTGCGTAAATCTGCCATTTTCTCCATTACCCGAGGTCAGCTCCGCTCAAAAAAGGCTTCGTACATGCGATTCTGAAAAATTAAAAATTGGCCAGATCTTGCAATCGTGGTGTCATCTGAAAGGGAACACGCTTCTCTTTCGAATGATGCACCTCTCATATCTCTATGTGCTTTACTTTCCAAAATAACCGCAAAAGGAGGCGAACGTTTGTGTGCAACTGCTTGACTTTTTTGCGTAAATCTGCCATTTTCTCCATTACCTGGGGTCAGCTATGCTCAAGAAAGGCTTCGTACATGCGATTCTGAAAAATCAAAAATTGGCCAGATCTTGGAATCGTGGTGTCATCTGAAAGGGAACACGCTCCACTTTCGATTGATGCACCTCTCATATCTCTATGTGCTTTATATTCGGAATTACTCGCAAAAGCAGGCGAACGTTTGTGTGGAACTGCTTGACTTTTTTGCGTCAATCTGCCATTTTCTCCATTACCCGAGGTCAGCTCCGCTCAAAGAAGGCTTCGTACATGCGATTCTGCAAAATCGAAAATTGGCCAGATCTTGCAATCGTGGTGTTATCTGAAAGAGAACATGCCCCACTTTCGATTGATGCACCCCTCATATCTCTATGTGCTTTACTTTCCAAAATAACCGCAAAAGCAGGAAAAGGTTTGTGTGCAACTGCTTGACTTATTGCGTAAATCTGCCATTTTCTACATTACCCGAGGTCAGCACCGCTCAAAGAAGGCTCCGTATATGCGATTCTGAAAAAACAAAAATTTTTCCAGTTCTTGCAATCGTGGTGTCATCTGAAAGGGAACATGCTCCTCTTTCGATTGATGCACCTCTCATATCTCTATGTGCTTTACTTTCCAAAATAACCGCAAAAGGAGGAAAAGGTTTGTGTGCAACTGCTTGACTTATTGCGCAAATCTGCCATTTTCTACATTACCCGAGGTCAGCACCGCTGAAAGAAGGCTCCGTATATGCGATTCTGAAAAAACAAAAATTTTTCCAGTTCTTGCAATCGTGGTATCATCTGAAAGGGAACATGCTCCTCTTCCCATTCATGCAAGTTTCGTATCCCTATGTTTTTTACTTTCGGAATTAACCGCAAAAGCAGACGAACGTTTGTTTGCAACTGCTTGGCTTTTTTGCGTAAATCTGCCAATTTCTCCATTACCCGAGGTCAGCTACTCTCAAAAAAGGCTTCGTACATGCGATTCTGAAAACTCGAAAATTGGCCAGATCTTGCAATCGTGGTGTCATCTGAAAGAAAACGTGCTCCACTTTCGATTGATTCACCTCTCATATCTCTATGTGCTTTACTTTCAAAAATAACCGCAAAAGGAGGAAAAGGTTTTTGTGCAACTGCTTGACTTATTGCGCAAATCTGCCATTTTCTCCGTTACCCGAGGTCAGCGCCGCTCAAAGAAGGCTCCGTATATGCGATTCTGAAAAAACAAAAATTTTTCCAGTTCTTGCAATCGTGGTGTCATCTGGAAGGGAACATGCTCCTCTTCCCATTCATGCAAGTTTCGTATCCCTATGTTTTTTACTTTTGGAATTAACCGCAAAAGCAGACGAACGTTTGTTTGCAACTGCTTGACTTTTTTGCGTAAATCTGCCAATTTCTCCATTACCCGAGGTCAGCTACTCTCAAAAAAGGCTTCGTGCATGCGATTCTGAAAAATCAAAAATTGGCCAGATCTTGCAATCGTGGTGTCATCTGAAAGAGAACATGCCCCACTTTCGATTGATGCACCCCTCATATCTCTATGTGCTTTACTTTCCAAAATAACCGCAAAAGGAGGCAAACGTTTGTGTGCAACTGCTTGACTTATTGCATAAATCTGCCATTTTCTCCATTACCCGAGGTCAGCTCCGCTCAAAAAAGGCTTTGTACATGCGATTCTGAAAAATCAAAAATTGTCCAGATCTTGCAATCGTGGTGTCATCTGAAAGGGAACATGCTCCTCTTTCGATTGATGCATCTCTCATATCTCTATGTGCTTTACATTCGGAATTAACCGCAAAAGCAGGCGAAGTTTGTGTGCAACTGCTTGACTTTTTTGCGTAAATCTGCCATTTTCTCCATTACCCGAGGTCAGCTCCGCTCAAAAAAGGCTTCGTACATGCAATTCTGAAAAATCGAAAATTGGCCAGATCTTGCAATCGTGGTGTCATCTGAAAGGGAACACGCTCCACTTTCGATTGATGCAACCCTCATATCTCTATGTGCTTTACTTTCCAAAATAACCGCAAAAGGAGGAAAAGGTTTGTGTGCAACTGCTTGACTTATTGCGTAAATCTGCCATTTTCTCCATTACCCGAGGTCAGCACCGCTGAAAGAAGGCTCCGTATATGCGATTCTGAAAAAACAAAAATTTTTCCAGTTCTTGCAATCGTGGTATCATCTGAAAGGGAACATGCTCCTCTTCCCATTCATGCAAGTTTCGTATCCCTATGTTTTTTACTTTCGGAATTAACCGCAAAAGCAGACGAACGTTTGTTTGCAACTGCTTGGCTTTTTTTGCGTAAATCTGCCAATTTCTCCATTACCCGAGGTCAGCTACTCTCAAAAAAGGCTTCGTACATGCGATTCTGAAAACTCGAAAATTGGCCAGATCTTGCAATCGTGGTGTCATCTAAAAGAAAACGTGCTCCACTTTCGATTGATTCACCTCTCATATCTCTATGTGCTTTACATTCGGAATTAACCGCAAAGCAGGCGAACGTTTGTTTGCAACTGCTTGACTTTTTTGCGTAAATCTGCCATTTTCTCCATTACCCGAGGTCAGCACCGCTCATAGAAGGCTCCGTATATGCGAATCTGAAAAATCAAAAATTTTTCCAGTTCTTGCAATCGTGGTGTCATCTGGAAGGGAACATGCTCCTCTTCCCATTCATGCAAGTTTCGTATCCCTATGTTTTTTACTTTCGGAATTAACCGCAAAAGCAGACGAACGTTTGTTTGCAACTGCTTGACTTTTTTGCGTAAATCTGCCAATTTCTCCATTACCCGAGGTCAGCTACTCTCAAAAAAGGCTTCGTACATGCGATTCTGAAAAATCAAAAATTGGCCAGATCTTGCAATCGTGGTGTCATCTGAAAGAGAACATGCCCCACTTTCGATTGATGCACCTCTCATATCTCTATGTGCTTTACTTTCGGAAATAACCTCAAAAGGAGGCGAACGTTTGTGTGCAACTGCTTGACTTATTGCGTAAATCTGCCATTTTCTCCATTACCCGAGGTCAGCTCCGCTCAAAAAAGGCTTCGTACATGCGATTCTGAAAAATCAAAAATTGTCCAGATCTTGCAATCGTGGTGTCATCTGAAAGGGAACACGCTTCTCTTTCGATTGATGCATCTCTCATATCTCTATGTGCTTTACATTCGGAATTAACCGCAAAAGCAGGCGAAGTTTTTGTGCAACTGCTTGACTTTTTTCCGTAAATCTGCCATTTTCTCCATTACCCGAGGTCCGCTCCGCTCAAAAAAGGCTTCGTACATGCAATTCTGAAAAATCGAAAATTCGCCAGGTCTTGCAATCGTGGTGTCATCTGAAAGGGAACACGCTCCACTTTCGATTGATGCAACCCTCATATCTCTATGTGCTTTACCTTCCAAAATAACCGCAAAAGGAGGAAAAAGTTTGTGTGCAACTGCTTGACTTATTGCGTAAATCTGCCATTTTCTCCATTACCCGAGGTTAGCTATGCTCAAAAAAGGCTTCGTACATGCAATTCTGAAAAATCAAAAATTGGCCAGATCTTGCAATCGTGGTGTCATCTGAAAGGGAACACGCTCCACTTTCGATTGATGCACCCCTCATATCTCTATGTGCTTTACTTTTAAAAATAACCGCAAAAGGAGGAAAAGGTTTGTGTGCAACTGCTTGACTTATTGCGCAAATCTGCCATTTTCTACATTACCCGAGGTCAGCACCGCTCAAAGAAGGCTCCGTATATGCGATTCTGAAAAAACAAAAATTGGCCAGATCTTGCAATCGTGGTGTCATCTTAAAGAGAACATGCCCCACTTTCGATTGATGCACCCCTCATATCTCTATGTGCTTTACTTTCCAAAATAACCGCAAAAGGAGGAAAACGTTTGTGTGCAACTGCTTGACTTATTGCGTAAATCTGCCATTTTCTCCATTACCCGAGGTCAGCTCCGCTCAAAAAAGGCTTCGTACATGCGATTCTGAAAAATTAAAAATTGGCCAGATCTTGCAATCGTGGTGTCATCTGAAAAGGAACACGCTTCTCTTTCGAATGATGCACCTCTCATATCTCTTTGTGCTTTACTTTCCAAAATAACCGCAAAAGGAGGCGAACGTTTGTGTGCAACTGCTTGACTTTTTTGCGTAAATCTGCCATTTTCTCCATTACCCGGGGTCAGCTATGCTCAAGAAAGGCTTCGTACATGCGATTCTGAAAAATCAAAAATTGGCCAGATCTTGGAATCGTGGTGTCATCTGAAAGGGAACACGCTCCACTTTTGATTGATGCACCTCTCATATCTCTATGTGCTTTATATTCGGAATTACTCGCAAAAGCAGGCGAACGTTTGTGTGCAACTGCTTGACTTTTTTGCGTAAATCTGCCATTTTCTCCATTACCCGGGGTCAGCTGTGCTCAAGAAAGGCTTCGTACATGCGATTCTGAAAAATCAAAAATTGGCCAGATCTTGGAATCGTGGTGTCATCTGAAAGGGAACATGCTCCACTTTCGATTGATGCACCTCTCATATCTCTATGTGCTTTACATTCGGAATTAACCGCAAAAGCAGGCGAACGTTTGTGTGCAACTGCTTGACTATTTTGCGTAAATCTGCCATTTTTTCCATTACCCGAGGTAAGCTCCGCTCAAAAAAGGCTTCGTACATGCGATTCTGAAAAATCAAAAATTGGCCACATCTTGCAATCGTGGTGTCATCTGAAAGGGAACACGCTCCACTTTCGATTGATGCACCCCTCATATCTCTATGTGCTTTACTTTCCAAAATAACCGCAAAAGGAGGAAAAGGTTTGTGTGCAACTGCTTGACTTATTGCGTAAATCTGCCATTTTCTCCATTACCCGAGGTCAGCACCGCTCAAAGAAGGCTCCGTATATTCGATTCTGAAAAAACAAAAAGTTTTCCAGTTCTTGCAATCGTGGTGTCATCTCAAAGGGAACATGCTCTTCTTTCGATTGATGCACCTCTCATATCTCTATGTGCTTTACTTTCCAAAATAACCGCAAAAGGAGGAAAAAGTTTGTGTGCAACTGCTTGACTTATTGCGTAAATCTGCCATTTTCTCCATTACCCGAGGTCAGCTACTCTCAAAAAAGGCTTCGTACATGCGATTCTGAAAAATCAAAAATTGGCCAGATCTTGCAATCGTGGTGTCATCTGAAAGGGAACATGCTCCACTTTCGATTGATGCACCTCTCATATCTCTATGTGCTTTACATTCGGAATTAACCGCAAAAGCAGGCGAACGTTTGTGTGCAACTGCTTGACTTTTTTGCGTAAATCTGCCATTTTCTCCATTACCCGAAGTTAGCTATGCTCAAAAAAGGCTTTGTACATGCGATTCTGAAAAATCAAAAATTGTCCAGATCTTGTAATCGTGGTGTCATCTTAAAGGGACGATGCTCCTCTTCCCATTCAGGCAAGTTTCGTATCCCTATGTGCTTTACTTTCGGAATTAACCACAAAAGCAGGCGAACGTTTGTTTGCAACTGCTTGACTTTTTTGCGTAAATCTGCCATTTTCTCCATTACCCGAGGTCAGCTACTCTCAAAAAAGGCTTCGTACATGCGATTCTGAAAAATCTAAAATTGGCCAGATCTTGCAATCGTGGTGTCATCTGAAAGGGAACATGCTCCACTTTCGATTGATGCACCCCTCATATCTCTATGTGCTTTACTTTCAAAAATAACCGCAAAAGGAGGAAAACGTTTGTGTGCAACTGCTTGACTTATTGCCTAAATCTGCCATTTTCTCCATTACCCGAGGTCAGCACCGCTCAAAGAAGGCTCCGTATATTCGATTCTGAAAAAACAAAAAGTTTTCCAGTTCTTGCAATCGTGGTGTCATCTCAAAGGGAACATGCTCTTCTTTCGATTGATGCACCTCTCATATCTCTATGTGCTTTACTTTCGGAAATAACCTCAAAAGGAGGCAAACGTTTGTGTGCAACTGCTTGACTTATTGCGTAAATCTGCCATTTTCTCCATTACCCGAAGTCAGCACCGCTCAAAGAAGGCTCCGTATATGCGAATCTGAAAAAAACAAACATTTCTCCAGTTCTTGCAATCGTTTTGTCATCTGGAAGGGAACATGCTCCTCTTTCGATTGATGCCCCTCTCATATCTCTATGTGCTTTACTTTCGGAATTAACCGCAAAAGCAGGCGAAGTTTGTGTGCAACTGCTTGACTTATTGCGTAAATCTGCCATTTTCTCCATTACCCGAGGTTAGCTATGCTCAAAAAAGGCTTCGTACATGCAATTCTGAAAAATCAAAAATTGGCCAGATCTTGCAATCGTGGTGTCATCTGAAAGGGAACACGCTCCACTTTCGATTGATGCACCCCTCATATCTCTATGTGCTTTACTTTTAAAAATAACCGCAAAAGGAGGAAAAGGTTTGTGTGCAACTGCTTGACTTATTGCGCAAATCTGCCATTTTCTACATTACCCGAGGTCAGCACCGCTCAAAGAAGGCTCCGTATATGCGATTCTGAAAAAACAAAAATTTTTCCAGTTCTTGCAATCGTGGTGTCATCTGGAAGGGAACATGCTCCTCTTTCGATTGATGCACCTCTCATATCTCTATGTGCTTTACTTTCGGAATTAACCGCAAAAGCAGGCGAAGGTTTGTGTGCAACTGCTTGACTTTTTTGCGTAAATCTGCCATTTTCTCCATTACCCGAGGTCAGCTCCGATCAAAAAAGGCTTCGTACATGCGATTCTGAAAAATAAAAAATTGGCCACATCTTGCAATCGTGGTGTCATCTGAAAGGGAACACGCTCCACTTTCGATTGATGCACCCCTCATATCTCTATGTGCTTTACTTTCCAAAATAACCGCAAAAGGAGGAAAACGTTTGTGTGCAACTGCTTGACTTATTGCGTAAATCTGCCATTTTCTCCATTACCCGAGGTTAGCTATGCTCAAAAAAGGCTTCGTACATGCAATTCTGAAAAATCAAAAATTGGCCAGATCTTGCAATCGTGGTGTCATCTGAAAGGGAACACGCTCCACTTTCGATTGATGCACCCCTCATATCTCTATGTGCTTTACTTTTAAAAATAACCGCAAAAGGAGGAAAAGGTTTGTGTGCAACTGCTTGACTTATTGCGCAAATCTGCCATTTTCTCCATTACCCGAGGTCAGCACCGCTCAAAGAAGGCTCCGTATATGCGATTCTGAAAAAACAAAAATTTTTCCAGTTCTTGCAATCGTGGTGTCATCTGGAAGGGAACATGCTCCTCTTTCGATTGATGCACCTCTCATATCTCTATGTGCTTTACTTTCGGAATTAACCGCAAAAGCAGGCGAACGTTTGTGTGCAACTGCTTGACTTATTGCGTAAATCTGCCATTTTCTCCATTACCCGAGGTCAGCTCCGATCAAAAAAGGCTTCGTACATGCGATTCTGAAAAATAAAAAATTGGCCACATCTTGCAATCGTGGTGTCATCTGAAAGGGAACATGCTCCACTTTCGATTGATGCACCCCTCATATCTCTATGTGCTTTACTTTCCAAAATAACCGCAAAAGGAGGAAAAGGTTTGTGTGCAACTGCTTGACTTATTGCGTAAATCTGCTATTTTCTCCATTACCCGAGGTCAGCACCGCTCAAAGAAGGCTCCGTATATGCGATTCTGAAAAAACAAAAATTTTTCCAGTTCTTGCAAACGTGGTATCATCTGAAAGCGAACATGCTCCTCTCTCGATTGATGCACCTCTCATATCTCTATGTGCTTTACTTTCCCAAATAACCGCAAAAGGAGGAAAAGGTTTGTGTGCAAGTGCTTGACTTATTGCGTAAATCTGCCATTTTCTCCATTACCCGAGGTCAGCTACTCTCAAAAAAGGCTTCGTACATGCGATTCTGAAAAATCAAAAATTGGCCAGATCTTGCAATCGTGGTGTCATCTGAAAGGGAACATGCTCCACTTTCGATTGATGCACCTCTCATATCTCTATGTGCTTTATATTCGGAATTAACCGCAAAAGCAGGCGAACGTTTGTGTGCAACTGCTTGACTTTTTTGCGTCAATCTGCCATTTTCTCCATTACCCGAAGTTAGCTATGCTAAAAAAGGCTTTGTACATGCGATTCTGAAAAATCAAAAATTGTCCGGATCTTGTAATCGTGGTGTCATCTTAAAGGGACGATGCTCCTCTTCCCATTCAGGCAAGTTTCGTATCCCTATGTGCTTTACTTTCGGAATTAACCACAAAAGCAGGCGAACGTTTGTTTGCAACTGCTTGACTTTTTTGCGTAAATCTGCCATTTTCTCCATTACCCGAGGTCAGCTACTCTCAAAAAAGGCTTCGTACATGCGATTCTGAAAAATCAAAAATTGGCCAGATCTTGCAATCGTGGTGTCATCTGAAAGGGAACACGCTCCACTTTCGATTGATGCACCCCTCATATCTCTATGTGCTTTACTTTCCAAAATAACCGCAAAAGGAGGAAAAAGTTTGTGTGCAACTGCTTGACTTATTGCGTAAATCTGCCATTTTCTCCATTACCCGAAGTTAGCTATGCTCAAAAAAGGCTTTGTACATGCGATTCTGAAAAATCAAAAATTGTCCAGATCTTGCAATCGTGGTGTCATCTGAAAGGGAACACGCTCCACTTTCGATTGATGCACCCCTCATATCTCTATGTGCTTTACTTTCCAAAATAACCGCAAAAGGAGGAAAAGGTTTGTGTGCAACTGCTTGACTTATTGCGCAAATCTGCCATTTTCTCCATTACCCGAGGTCAGCACCGCTCAAAGAAGGCTCCGTATATGCGATTCTGAAAAAACAAAAATTTTTCCAGTTCTTGCAATCGTGGTGTCATCTGGAAGGGAACATGCTCCTCTTTCGATTGATGCACCTCTCATATCTCTATGTGCTTTACTTTCGGAATTAACCGCAAAAGCAGGCGAACGTTTGTGTGCAACTGCTTGACTTATTGCGTAAATCTGCCATTTTCTCCATTACCCGAGGTCAGCTCCGCTCAAAAAAGGCTTCGTACATGCGATTCTGAAAAATCAAAAATTGGCCAGATCTTGCAATCGTGGTGTCATCTGAAAGGGAACATGCTCCACTTTCGATTGATGCACCCCTCATATCTCTATGTGCTTTACTTTCCAAAATAACCGCAAAAGGAGGAAAAGGTTTGTGTGCAACTGCTTGACTTATTGCGTAAATCTGCTATTTTCTCCATTACCCGAGGTCAGCACCGCTCAAAGAAGGCTCCGTATATGCGATTCTGAAAAAACAAAAATTTTTCCAGTTCTTGCAAACGTGGTATCATCTGAAAGCGAACATGCTCCTCTCTCGATTGATGCACCTCTCATATCTCTATGTGCTTTACTTTCCCAAATAACCGCAAAAGGAGGAAAAGGTTTGTGTGCAACTGCTTGACTTATTGCGCAAATCTGCCATTTTCTCCATTACCCGAGGTCAGCACCGCTCAAAGAAGGCTCCGTATATGCGATTCTGAAAAAACAAAAATTTTTCCAGTTCTTGCAATCGTGGTGTCATCTGGAAGGGAACATGCTCCTCTTTCGATTGATGCACCTCTCATATCTCTATGTGCTTTACTTTCGGAATTAACCGCAAAAGCAGGCGAACGTTTGTGTGCAACTGCTTGACTTTTTTGCGTAAATCTGCCATTTTCTCCATTACCCGAGGTCAGCTCCGCTCAAAAAAGGCTTCGTACATGCGATTCTGAAAAATCAAAAATTGGCCACATCTTGCAATCGTGGTGTCATCTGAAAGGGAACACGCTCCACTTTCGATTGATGCACCCCTCATATCTCTATGTGCTTTACTTTCCAAAATAACCGCAAAAGGAGGAAAAAGTTTGTGTGCAACTGCTTGACTTATTGCGTAAATCTGCCATTTTCTCCATTACCCGAAGTTAGCTATGCTCAAAAAAGGCTTTGTACATGCGATTCTGAAAAATCAAAAATTGGCCAGATCTTGCAATCGTGGTGTCATCTGAAAGGGAACACGCTCCACTTTCGATTGATACACCCCTCATATCTCTATGTGCTTTACTTTTAAAAATAACCGCAAAAGGAGGAAAAGGTTTGTGTGCAACTGCTTGACTTATTGCGCAAATCTGCCATTTTCTCCATTACCCGAGGTCAGCACCGCTCAAAGAAGGCTCCGTATATGCGATTCTGAAAAAACAAAAATTTTTCCAGTTCTTGCAATCGTGGTGTCATCTGGAAGGGAACATGCTCCTCTTTCGATTGATGCACCTCTCATATCTCTATGTGCTTTACTTTCGGAATTAACCGCAAAAGCAGGCGAACGTTTGTGTGCAACTGCTTGACTTATTGCGTAAATCTGCCATTTTCTCCATTACCCGAGGTCAGCTCCGATCAAAAAAGGCTTCGTACATGCGATTCTGAAAAATAAAAAATTGGCCACATCTTGCAATCGTGGTGTCATCTGAAAGGGAACATGCTCCACTTTCGATTGATGCACCCCTCATATCTCTATGTGCTTTACTTTCCAAAATAACCGCAAAAGGAGGAAAAGGTTTGTGTGCAACTGCTTGACTTATTGCGTAAATCTGCTATTTTCTCCATTACCCGAGGTCAGCACCGCTCAAAGAAGGCTCCGTATATGCGATTCTGAAAAAACAAAAATTTTTCCAGTTCTTGCAAACGTGGTATCATCTGAAAGCGAACATGCTCCTCTCTCGATTGATGCACCTCTCATATCTCTATGTGCTTTACTTTCCCAAATAACCGCAAAAGGAGGAAAAGGTTTGTGTGCAAGTGCTTGACTTATTGCGTAAATCTGCCATTTTCTCCATTACCCGAGGTCAGCTACTCTCAAAAAAGGCTTCGTACATGCGATTCTGAAAAATCAAAAATTGGCCAGATCTTGCAATCGTGGTGTCATCTGAAAGGGAACATGCTCCACTTTCGATTGATGCACCTCTCATATCTCTATGTGCTTTATATTCGGAATTAACCGCAAAAGCAGGCGAACGTTTGTGTGCAACTGCTTGACTTTTTTGCGTCAATCTGCCATTTTCTCCATTACCCGAAGTTAGCTATGCTCAAAAAAGGCTTTGTACATGCGATTCTGAAAAATCAAAAATTGTCCAGATCTTGTAATCGTGGTGTCATCTTAAAGGGACGATGCTCCTCTTCCCATTCAGGCAAGTTTCGTATCCCTATGTGCTTTACTTTCGGAATTAACCACAAAAGCAGGCGAACGTTTGTTTGCAACTGCTTGACTTTTTTGCGTAAATCTGCCATTTTCTCCATTACCCGAGGTCAGCTACTCTCAAAAAAGGCTTCGTACATGCGATTCTGAAAAATCTAAAATTGGCCAGATCTTGCAATCGTGGTGTCATCTGAAAGGGAACATGCTCCACTTTCGATTGATGCACCCCTCATATCTCTATGTGCTTTACTTTCAAAAATAACCGCAAAAGGAGGAAAACGTTTGTGTGCAACTGCTTGACTTATTGCCTAAATCTGCCATTTTCTCCATTACCCGAGGTCAGCACCGCTCAAAGAAGGCTCCGTATATTCGATTCTGAAAAAACAAAAAGTTTTCCAGTTCTTGCAATCGTGGTGTCATCTCAAAGGGAACATGCTCTTCTTTCGATTGATGCACCTCTCATATCTCTATGTGCTTTACTTTCGGAAATAACCTCAAAAGGAGGCAAACGTTTGTGTGCAACTGCTTGACTTATTGCGTAAATCTGCCATTTTCTCCATTACCCGAAGTCAGCACCGCTCAAAGAAGGCTCCGTATATGCGAATCTGAAAAAAACAAACATTTCTCCAGTTCTTGCAATCGTTTTGTCATCTGGAAGGGAACATGCTCCTCTTTCGATTGATGCCCCTCTCATATCTCTATGTGCTTTACTTTCCAAAATAACCGCAAAAGCAGGCGAAATTTGTGTGCAACTGCTTGACTTATTGCGTAAATCTGCCATTTTCTCCATTACCCGAGGTTAGCTATGCTCAAAAAAGGCTTCGTACATGCAATTCTGAAAAATCAAAAATTGGCCAGATCTTGCAATCGTGGTGTCATCTGAAAGGGAACACGCTCCACTTTCGATTGATGCACCCCTCATATCTCTATGTGCTTTACTTTTAAAAATAACCGCAAAAGGAGGAAAAGGTTTGTGTGCAACTGCTTGACTTATTGCGCAAATCTGCCATTTTCTACATTACCCGAGGTCAGCACCGCTCAAAGAAGGCTCCGTATATGCGATTCTGAAAAAACAAAAATTTTTCCAGTTCTTGCAATCGTGGTGTCATCTGGAAGGGAACATGCTCCTCTTTCGATTGATGCACCTCTCATATCTCTATGTGCTTTACTTTCGGAATTAACCGCAAAAGCAGGCGAACGTTTGTGTGCAACTGCTTGACTTTTTTGCGTAAATCTGCCATTTTCTCCATTACCCGAGGTCAGCTCCGATCAAAAAAGGCTTCGTACATGCGATTCTGAAAAATAAAAAATTGGCCACATCTTGCAATCGTGGTGTCATCTGAAAGGGAACACGCTCCACTTTCGATTGATGCACCCCTCATATCTCTATGTGCTTTACTTTCCAAAATAACCGCAAAAGGAGGAAAAGGTTTGTGTGCAACTGCTTGACTTATTGCGTAAATCTGCCATTTTCTCCATTACCCGAGGTCAGCACCGCTCAAAGAAGGCTCCGTATATGCGATTCTGAAAAAACAAAAATTTTTCCAGTTCTTGCAAACGTGGTATCATCTGAAAGGGAACATGCTCCTCTCTCGATTGATGCACCTCTCATATCTCTATGTGCTTTACTTTCGGAAATAACCGCAAAAGGAGGAAAAGGTTTGTGTGCAACTGCTTGACTTATTGCGTAAATCTGCCATTTTCTCCATTACACGAGGTCAGCACCGCTCATAGAAAGCTCCGTATATGCCAATCTCAAAAATCAAAAATTTTTCCAGTTCTTGCAATCGTGGTGTCATCTGGAAGAGAACATGCTCCTCTTCCCATTCATGCAAGTTTCGTATCCCTATGTTTTTTACTTTCGGAATTAACCGCAAAAGCAGACGAACGTTTGTTTGCAACTGCTTGGCTTTTTTTGCGTAAATCTGCCAATTTCTCCATTACCCGAGGTCAGCTACTCTCAAAAAAGGCTTCGTACATGCGATTCTGAAAACTCGAAAATTGGCCAGATCTTGCAATCGTGGTGTCATCTAAAAGAAAACGTGCTCCACTTTCGATTGATGCACCTCTCATATCTCTATGTGCTTTACATTCGGAATTAACCGCAAAGCAGGCGAACGTTTGTTTGCAACTGCTTGACTTTTTTGCGTAAATCTGCTATTTTCTCCATTACCCGAGGTCAGCACCGCTCATAGAAGGCTGCGTATATGCGAATCTGAAAAATCAAAAATTTTTCCAGTTCTTGCAATCGTGGTGTCATCTGGAAGGGAACATGCTCCTCTTCCCATTCATGCAAGTTTCGTATCCCTATGTTTTTTACTTTCGGAATTAACCGCAAAAGCAGACGAACGTTTGTTTGCAACTGCTTGACTTTTTTGCGTAAATCTGCCAATTTCTCCATTACCCGAGGTCAGCTACTCTCAAAAAAGGCTTCGTGCATGCGATTCTGAAAAATCAAAAATTGGCCAGATCTTGCAATCGTGGTGTCATCTGAAAGAGAACATGCCCCACTTTCGATTGATGCACCCCTCATATCTCTATGTGCTTTACTTTCGGAAATAACCTCAAAAGGAGGCGAACGTTTGTGTGCAACTGCTTGACTTATTGCGTAAATCTGCCATTTTCTCCATTACCCGAGGTCAGCTCCGCTCAAAAAAGGCTTCGTACATGCGATTCTGAAAAAACAAAAATTTTTCCAGTTCTTGCAATCGTGGTGTCATGTGGAAGGGAACATGCTCCTCTTTCGATTGATGCATCTCTCATATCTCTATGTGCTTTACATTCGGAATTAACCGCAAAAGCAGGCGAAGTTTTTGTGCAACTGCTTGACTTTTTTCCGTAAATCTGCCATTTTCTCCATTACCCGAGGTCAGCTCCGCTCAAAAAAGGCTTCGTACATGCAATTCTGAAAAATCGAAAATTGGCCAGATCTTGCAATCGTGGTGTCATCTGAAAGGGAACACGCTCCACTTTCGATTGATGCAACCCTCATATCTCTATGTGCTTTACCTTCCAAAATAACCGCAAAAGGAGGAAAAAGTTTGTGTGCAACTGCTTGACTTATTGCGTAAATCTGCCATTTTCTCCATTACCCGAAGTTAGCTATGCTCAAAAAAGGCTTTGTACATGCGATTCTGAAAAATCAAAAATTGGCCAGATCTTGCAATCGTGGTGTCATCTGAAAGGGAACACGCTCCACTTTCGATTGATGCACCCCTCATATCTCTATGTGCTTTACTTTCCAAAATAACCGCAAAAGGAGGAAAAGGTTTGTGTGCAACTGCTTGACTTATTGCGTAAATCTGCCATTTTCTCCATTACCCGAGGTCAGCACCGCTCAAAGAAGGCTCCGTATATGCGAATCTGAAAAAAACAAAAATTTTTTTCAGTTCTTGCAATCGTGGTGTCATCTGGAAGGGAACATGCTCCTCTTTCGATTGATGCCCCTCTCATATCTCTATGTGCTTTACTTTCGGAATTAACCGCAAAAGCAGGCGAACGTTTGTGTGCAACTGCTTGACTTTTTTGCGTAAATCTGCCATTTTCTCCATTACCCGAGGTCAGCTCCGATCAAAAAAGGCTTCGTACATGCGATTCTGAAAAATCAAAAATTGGCCACATCTTGCAATCGTGGTGTCATCTGAAAGGGAACACGCTCCACTTTCGATTGATGCACCCCTCATATCTCTATGTGCTTTACTTTCCAAAATAACCGCAAAAGGAGGAAAACGTTTGTGTGCAACTGCTTGACTTATTGCGTAAATCTGCCATTTTCTCCATTACCCGAGGTTAGCTATGCTCAAAAAAGGCTTCGTACATGCAATTCTGAAAAATCAAAAATTGGCCAGATCTTGCAATCGTGGTGTCATCTGAAAGGGAACACGCTCCACTTTCGATTGATGCACCCCTCATATCTCTATGTGCTTTACTTTTAAAAATAACCGCAAAAGGAGGAAAAGGTTTGTGTGCAACTGCTTGACTTATTGCGCAAATCTGCCATTTTCTACATTACCCGAGGTCAGCACCGCTCAAAGAAGGCTCCGTATATGCGATTCTGAAAAAACAAAAATTTTTCCAGTTCTTGCAAACGTGGTATCATCTGAAAGCGAACATGCTCCTCTCTCGATTGATGCACCTCTCATATCTCTATGTGCTTTACTTTCCCAAATAACCGCAAAAGGAGGAAAAGGTTTGTGTGCAAGTGCTTGACTTTTTTGCGTCAATCTGCCATTTTCTCCATTACCCGAGGTCAGCTCCGCTCAAAAAAGGCTTCGTACATGCGATTCTGAAAACTCGAAAATTGGCCAGATCTTGCAATAGTTGTGTTATCTGAAAGGGAACATTTTCCACTTTTGATTGATGCACCTCTCATATCTCTATGTGCTTTACTTTCCAAAATAACCGCAAAAGGAGGAAAAAGTTTGTGTGCAACTGCTTGACTTATTGCGTAAATCTGCCATTTTCTCCATTACCCGAAGTTAGCTATGCTCAAAAAAGGCTTTGTACATGCGATTCTGAAAAATCAAAAATTGTCCAGATCTTGTAATCGTGGTGTCATCTTAAAGGGACGATGCTCCTCTTCCCATTCAGGCAAGTTTCGTATCCCTATGTGCTTTACTTTCGGAATTAACCACAAAAGCAGGCGAACGTTTGTTTGCAACTGCTTGACTTTTTTGCGTAAATCTGCCATTTTCTCCATTACCCGAGGTCAGCTACTCTCAAAAAAGGCTTCGTACATGCGATTCTGAAAAATCTAAAATTGGCCAGATCTTGCAATCGTGGTGTCATCTGAAAGGGAACATGCTCCACTTTCGATTGATGCACCCCTCATATCTCTATGTGCTTTACTTTCAAAAATAACCGCAAAAGGAGGAAAACGTTTGTGTGCAACTGCTTGACTTATTGCCTAAATCTGCCATTTTCTCCATTACCCGAGGTCAGCACCGCTCAAAGAAGGCTCCGTATATTCGATTCTGAAAAAACAAAAAGTTTTCCAGTTCTTGCAATCGTGGTGTCATCTCAAAGGGAACATGCTCTTCTTTCGATTGATGCACCTCTCATATCTCTATGTGCTTTACTTTCGGAAATAACCTCAAAAGGAGGCAAACGTTTGTGTGCAACTGCTTGACTTATTGCGTAAATCTGCCATTTTCTCCATTACCCGAAGTCAGCACCGCTCAAAGAAGGCTCCGTATATGCGAATCTGAAAAAAACAAACATTTCTCCAGTTCTTGCAATCGTTTTGTCATCTGGAAGGGAACATGCTCCTCTTTCGATTGATGCCCCTCTCATATCTCTATGTGCTTTACTTTCCAAAATAACCGCAAAAGCAGGCGAAATTTGTGTGCAACTGCTTGACTTATTGCGTAAATCTGCCATTTTCTCCATTACCCGAGGTTAGCTATGCTCAAAAAAGGCTTTGTACATGCAATTCTGAAAATCAAAAATTGGCCCAGATCTTGCAATCGTGGTGTCATCTGAAAGGGAACACGCTCCACTTTCGATTGATGCACCCCTCATATCTCTATGTGCTTTACTTTTAAAAATAACCGCAAAAGGAGGAAAAGGTTTGTGTGCAACTGCTTGACTTATTGCGCAAATCTGCCATTTTCTACATTACCCGAGGTCAGCACCGCTCAAAGAAGGCTCCGTATATGCGATTCTGAAAAAACAAAAATTTTTCCAGTTCTTGCAATCGTGGTGTCATGTGGAAGGGAACATGCTCCTCTTTCGATTGATGCACCTCTCATATCTCTATGTGCTTTACTTTCGGAATTAACCGCAAAAGCAGGCGAAGGTTTGTGTGCAACTGCTTGACTTTTTTGCGTAAATCTGCCATTTTCTCCATTACCCGAGGTCAGCTCCGCTCAAAAAAGGCTTCGTACATGCGATTCTGAAAAATAAAAAATTGGCCACATCTTGCAATCGTGGTGTCATCTGAAAGGGAACACGCTCCACTTTCGATTGATGCACCCCTCATATCTCTATGTGCTTTACTTTCCAAAATAACCGCAAAAGGAGGAAAAAGTTTGTGTGCAACTGCTTGACTTATTGCGTAAATCTGCCATTTTCTCCATTACCCGAAGTTAGCTATGCTCAAAAAAGGCTTTGTACATGCGATTCTAAAAAATCTAAAATTGGCCAGATCTTGCAATCGTGGTGTCATCTGAAAGGGAACATGCTCCACTTTCGATTGATGCACTCCTCATATCTCTATGTGCTTTACTTTCGAAAATAACCGCAAAAGCAGGAAAAGGTTTGTGTGCAACTGCTTGACTTATTGCGCAAATCTGCCATTTTCTCCATTACCCGAGGTCAGCACCGCTCAAAGAAGGCTCCGTATATGCGATTCTGAAAAAACAAAAATTTTTCCAGTTCTTGCAATCGTGGTGTCATCTGAAAGGGAACATGCTCCTCTTTCGATTGATGCACCTCTCATATCTCTATGTGCTTTACTTTCGGAAATAACCGCAAAAGGAGGCGAACGTTTGTGTGCAACTGCTTGACTTATTGCCTAAATCTGCCATTTTCTCCATTACCAGAGGTCAGCTCCGCTCAAAAAAGGCTTCGTACATGCGATTCTGAAAAATCTAAAATTGGCCAGATCTTGCAATCGTGGTGTCATCTGAAAGGGAACACGCTCCACTTTCGATTGATGCACCCCTCATATCTCTATGTGCTTTACTTTCCAAAATAACCGCAAAAGGAGGAAAAGGTTTGTGTGCAACTGCTTGACTTATTGCGTAAATCTGCCATTTTCTCCATTACCCGAGGTCAGCACCGCTCAAAGAAGGCTCCGTATATGCGATTCTGAAAAAACAAAAATTTTTCCAGTTCTTGCAAACGTGGTATCATCTGAAAGCGAACATGCTCCTCTCTCGATTGATGCACCTCTCATATCTCTATGTGCTTTACTTTCCCAAATAACCGCAAAAGGAGGAAAAGGTTTGTGTGCAAGTGCTTGACTTATTGCGTAAATCTGCCATTTTCTCCATTACCCGAGGTCAGCTACTCTCAAAAAAGGCTTCGTACATGCGATTCTGAAAAATCAAAAATTGGCCAGATCTTGCAATCGTGGTGTCATCTGAAAGGGAACATGCTCCACTTTCGATTGATGCACCTCTCATATCTCTATGTGCTTTATATTCGGAATTAACCGCAAAAGCAGGCGAACGTTTGTGTGCAACTGCTTGACTTTTTTGCGTCAATCTGCCATTTTCTCCATTACCCGAAGTTAGCTATGCTAAAAAAGGCTTTGTACATGCGATTCTGAAAAATCAAAAATTGTCCAGATCTTGTAATCGTGGTGTCATCTTAAAGGGACGATGCTCCTCTTCCCATTCAGGCAAGTTTCGTATCCCTATGTGCTTTACTTTCGGAATTAACCACAAAAGCAGGCGAACGTTTGTTTGCAACTGCTTGACTTTTTTGCGTAAATCTGCCATTTTCTCCATTACCCGAGGTCAGCTACTCTCAAAAAAGGCTTCGTACATGCGATTCTGAAAAATCTAAAATTGGCCAGATCTTGCAATCGTGGTGTCATCTGAAAGGGAACATGCTCCACTTTCGATTGATGAACCCCTCATATCTCTATGTGCTTTGCTTTCAAAAATAACCGCAAAAGGAGGAAAACGTTTGTGTGCAACAGATTGACTTATTGCGTAAATCTGCCATTTTCTCCATTACCCGAGGTCAGCACCGCTCAAAGAAGGCTCCGTATATGCGATTCTGAAAAAAAAAAAAATTTTCAAGTTCTTGCAATCGTGGTGTCATCTCAAAGGGAATATGCTCCTCTTTTGATTGATGCACCTCTCATATCTCTATGTGCTTTACTTTCGAAAATAACCGCAAAAGGAAGCAAAGGTTTGTTTGCAACTGCTTGACTTATTGCGTAAATCTGCCATTTTCTCCATTACCCGAGGTTAGCTCCGCTCAAAGAAGGCTTTGTACATGCGATTCTGAAAAAAACAAAACATTTCTCCAGTTCTTGCAATCGTTTTGTCATCTGGAAGGGAACATGCCTCCTCTTTCGATTGATGCCCCTCTCATATCTCTAAGTGCTTTACATTCCAAAAATAACCGCAAAAGCAGGCGATATTTGTGTGCAACTGCTTGACTTATTGCGTAAATCTGCCATTTTCTCCATTACCCGAGGTCAGCTACTCTCAAAAAAGGCTTCGTACATGCGATTCTGAAAAATCAAAAATTGGCCAGATCTTGCAATCGTGGTGTCATCTGAAAGGGAACACGCTCCACTTTCGATTGATACACCCCTCATATCTCTATGTGCTTTACTTTTAAAAATAAAACCGCAAAAGGAGGAAAAGGTTTGTGTGCAACTGCTTGACTTATTGCGCAAATCTGCCATTTTCTACATTAACCCGAGGTCAGCACCGCTCAAGAAGGCTCCGTATATGCGATTCTGAAAAAACAAAAATTTTTCCAGTTCTTGCAATCGTGGTGTCATGTGGAAGGGAACATGCTCCTCTTTCGATTGATGCACCCTCTCATATCTCAATGTGCTTTACTTTCGGAATTAACCGCAAAAGCAGGCGAACGTTTGTGTGCAACTGCTTGACTTTTTTGCGTAAATCTGCCATTTTCTCCATTACCCGAGGTCAGCTCCGATCAAAAAAGGCTTCGTACATGCAATTCTGAAAAAATAAAAAATTGGCCACATCTTGCAATCGTGGTGTCATCTGAAAGGCAACACGCTCCACTTTCCATTGATGCACCCCTCATATCTCTATGTGCTTTACTTTCCAAAAATAACCGCAAAAGGGAGGAAAAGGTTTGTGTGCAACTGCTTGACTTATTGCGTAAATCTGCCATTTTCTCCA